>NC_089745.1:69279152-69281652 GCF_040412425.1 Macrobrachium rosenbergii
TACCTGGTTATTACACTACTAATCATATAATTCAAAAATTTACCTCATTTCAGCCGGATACACGAACTCTCGTAACAGTAAAAATATAACTGAGTACTTTAAAGGCAACAATGATCCCTTAAAAGAATTATCAACGAAGTTTATCGAAACAAGCGTGAGGGATCAACATTTAAACAAGAAACATACTAAAGTAAAAAGGCATCACTCCATCAAACAACTTTAACTGTCTCCCTGGTATAGATTCATGTCAGCAGAACTAAAGGAACAAAACTGTCTATCACTATGACTTATTAGCAAAGATTATTCCTACCACTGGTGGTCAATAAATGAAACACTATTGAAGAAACTTTAAATAGAAAAATTTATTTTTAATTCAAAATTAATAAATCAACATTCACAATTTAAAGAAAAATTACTATTACTTCAAAACAAATCTTAATTAATGCTTGAATTTAGATAAGAAACAAAATTAAATCATCAAATATGTGAAACAAAATTAATTAAGCAAAAGTTAAACATCTTGAAAGACTAGGAGATCTTAAATACTTAAGCATTAAATTCAAAAGGAATCAAATAATTCAAATGACATTAAAAATACACTATAACACAAAACATGAAAATGAAATGTAATATAATTTACTAAAGCAAAAATCCCTTAATATATTGACCTATATCATATCATGGTATACTGTAAATTTGTAAAGTTCACTTTACCTCACACAAGCTTGTGAAAGCTTTCACAAAATTACCCCAAATGCAGCTGCTTGAAATTAACTAAATTGGCCGGGTGGGTACCGTTCTCAGGTAGCACTCAGCTGGCCTCGCATTCTATTCTCCGACCGGCCAATGGAGAATTAGAGGAATTTATTTCTGGTGATAGAAGTTCATTTCTCGCTATAATGTGGTTCGGATTCCACAATAAGCTGTAGGTCCTGTTGCTAGGTAACCAACTAGTTCTCAGCCATGTAAAATAAATCTAATCCTTCGGGCCAGCCCTAAGAGAGCTGTTAATCAGCAAAGTGGTCTTTTTAAACTAAGGTATACTTAACTAAACTTACTTTTCTGCTAGGCACCGTTACCACTATATAAACTATTATAAATCTAACTGTACGATTTCACACAATTAATCGAGTGACCAGTATAAAGTCTTTTACGTTACAAGACCAAAACCGAGTGAGAGAGAAAGAGAGAGAGAGAGAGAGAGAGAGAGGAAACCAGGGCAACTGGTCTCTAAAATCAGAATGAACAAACTTTCAGGTTTCCAGTTAAAAACAAAACAGCTAGATGACGTCATTATTAAGGCAAAACATGTTGGAACCGAATATTCTAAAACATTTTGGGACTTCCGGTCACATGAGACACTATCAGAATTGGCTGATGCAATCTTACAAAACATGACGCAATCGATCGAGACATGTCCAGGAACTAGATTACGTAATGTATCTCTCTAAGACAACTTCAGAACACATGGGCTGCTTGGCAAAATTTCTGTCTCCCGCTATTGCGTTATTGTTAAGAAACATATTATTCATTTTAAATTACGCTACTGTGAAATCTAACATACAAAGACATTTTACATAATCATTATTATTACACAGAACACGTGATAATCAGAACGGTAAATATAACAACATCTTACACCACGCAATATGTCTGGTATAAAGAAACAATCATACGACATTTACAAAGCATATCATAATATTCTGGAAAAATCATACTTTATACATTTTACATGAGAATATCGTGAGTATGTATATATATATATATATATATATATATATATATATATATATATATATATATATATATATATATATATATATCTATATATATATATATATACATACACATCTATATATATATATATATATATATATATATATATATATATATATATATATATATATATATATATATATATATATTTATATATAAGAGGTGACTAAAAGACCGACCCTATTGAGCAAAAGTCTGCCTGGTGTACATGAGCTGCTGATCGGGAAAGTGCGGTTAATGACAAAAGTTATAATAGAGGAAGAGCATCGAGGTTCAGCCGAGGTTGCAATTACGTTCTTTAAGACTTTGTATTGAAATTTAGGTGAAAGCTTTCGAAGATTAACAGGAAGAACGGGGAACGTGGGCCTTAAGGAAGTCTCGCTATTCGGAGAGTATTAAGATAGCGAGAATATCTACGATCAAAGCATAATATTAACGACGGAGCACGCTGTCAGATGGGTCTTTTCTAGGGAGTCGTTCAATGCGTTTAAAATTGAGACGGAGGAAATTGCTACGAAATATAAAGAGAATGAGTAATCTGGATGAATAAAGCAGAAGTGACGTGCATGTTTGTCAATTCGCCGTGATGTTACATTACTAAATTTGAAAGCGGTTCTAGGAGACCTTAGTTGTAAAATATAGAACTGGTATGACATGAACGATTTAATATTGACCTTTATCACAGTTACCGTGTTGCTCCAAGTATAAGTGCAAGAAGATGTGA
>NC_089745.1:69286652-69316652 GCF_040412425.1 Macrobrachium rosenbergii
ATACTCCCATGCCAAACGAATGGCTCTATCTATTGAGCGAATGGTTAAACATTCAGAGCGGTAATGCTTACGGGAATATAGGATGGGATTCGATTGTAAATTTTGCGACATATTTGTTCATAATTTGCAATATCTACGTCAGTATATTTTATTCTTATATTTATGACATTCTTAAATTTTAGATAACTAAATTGCAAATTTACAAATAGGTACATATATAGATTAAGAATACATATCCTTATGTTTCTCAGTCTATTTTTCAGAAACTTAATTTAGTTAATTTTCTTGCAAATTTAAGTATTGTATATTACAATCATTTTTAAATGTTCTATACAATATTATGTTCGAATAAAGTAAAACATGATGCACTCATGTATACTCTTTAGTAATATAAACTAATAAATGTATACATATACAAACAAAAGGAACAAAATAACTCACTAAATTGTATCCCACATAAAAATAATCAAAAGGGGGTGGGAAATAGAAACAAGGTAGCATACAAGCCAACCAAAAATGCAAGATAAATCACATGCAAATGAACTTTAATAAATTATACATAAATAAGAAAAAAATAACTCGGTAAATAATATTGCACATATAAAAATTGTAAACCAAAAAAAAAATAACATACATGCAAACCAAAATTGCATGATGAATTACATGCAAATAAACTCTAATATAATTATAAATATGAGAAAACATAATACTAAGAAAAGGTTTTCTTCAAGAATTAAACAGTGCAAACATAAGACAATGCAAGCATGCAAACATAGAAAACACAGACAGTAAACACACCTTGAATGTACATGAAAATACAAATACAAACAAATACAGTATGCAAATACTGTAAAATGTTAGTCTTTATTTAGGAAATAGAAAAAATAAGAAGACAAGGAACACTCTAACAAAATAAGATGTTGAAGCAGTATACTCCTGTAATGCTACTCAGGTGTGCAAACATGCTGAAATATTCATGCACTTATAAGTTAAATCAAAGTTAAATATAATACATACCACTAAACATGTTCCTAACGCCAAATATGTCAGCTCCTGAGAAATATATTATTCTAATATCTTTATGACCAAAAAAAAATACATTGCAAAGACTATTCTATAACATGAACCTTAGTCAAATTATATCAAATATGTGAAATCTTTGTTAGTTTTCCATTTTTACGGGGACCTGAGTAATTACCACCACTATGTTTTCTTATTTAACGTAATAGTATATAGGCATTTTTAAAAATGTCTATCACTTTATCTACAACACCATCACAAACGTTGAGGTTATCGACATTAATATACTTAATAACTTGAGTTAAATTATGTTTTACATTGTCTTTCATTATTAACTCTACAATATTACTTTGAAATGCTGATTCATAATCATTAATAATGTTAGTTATAAATAGTACTTGGATCTAGAACCCTAAAAGAGTTCAGAGGTCTGGTTAAACAAATCATTTATAACTAAAAATAGTACTTGGATACCATAGCCATCTTCTTTTTTCCATATCTTTATTTCCCAGAAACAAGGTCAAATTATTTGTAAGTTACTGCATTTTTCTCTATCAAATTGTGCCTATAATCATATATATTGTCTTTAGGTGTGTCAATACTATTGTCAGGAGCAAAGGGATCAAAATTACAAATGAAATCTTGAATAGATTTTGTCACTACTGGTTCTGTCGTAACATTATCATCGTTATTTGGGTTGAAGCTTGAAACAAATTCCTGAATTGCTTTAAGGGATTCATCATCTTCAGGTTCATCAATTATCAAATCTACCGGTGAATTATCAACTGGACCTTCTAAAAGATTTTTAAAAATTCTTGGACCTGTTCCTCATCTGTCGCAGGGCAATCTAAATTAAAATTATCTTTATTTTCAAAATCATTTTTATTAAGTTTAGTTTCTAAGTCACAGATCTTCAAATATTGCAGTATTGGGGTGTTATCATCTATGCAGTTTCCTTTAACATTATTTTCATGAGATTGTTACATAGAGCATTTTTTATTAAGGTTTTAATTTTATATGAACTTAGAGTGTCATTATTTCCACCTGAACTTCGTAGTACACTAAAGAAATTTTCAAGACAATCTTGATTTATCCTGTTAGTTAAAAGGAATTTAAAACCCCTATCCTTCATATGGTTCCATAACATTTTAAGGCTAGAGATGTTTAAAAGCCAACCATCTATACATGGAATATTACTTTTAGTTCCAATAAAAGTTAAGCTTGACAGCATATCAGCCTTTTCAAATAAAAAATTAATATTATTATTACTATCACTAATTGCACATTTCCTCTCTTTAAAATGAAATACACAGCTGCTGTTATATACGTCAAAACAATTCATAAATATCATTTACAAATAATGCTGTATTTTCCGCTTCTTGCGGTAATGCCCCTAATGCTGCATGTGTAAATGAACCAGCTGCTACACTACGGCTAAACACCTGTGCAGCTAGATTCACTGTCATTTTATCAAAACCGGTGTTGAAGACATGTGATGCTGTAAGTTTTGGTGCTAACCGTAGCCACATCTGAGAATCTGCTTCAAAAAATTTCTCTATATATTTCCATGACACTTTTCGCCCACCGACTTGTATGTCATATTTCTTAAAATTGTTTCTGATACTTTTCAAAAGGTGTGGTGTATCATAAAAGAAATACATATTTTCACCTTCCTGTGAGAAAAAAGGTTTTTGTATGGAAATGTTAAGATTTTTAAACAACCTTCTATTATTTGGATCTTGGTCACATACCAAAAATGTTGGGTATAAACATACATTCTTTAATTTACCAATACAGTCAGCTAACATATACATTAAGATATCACCTTAAATAGATTTTGTAAATAAAAAATAGCCCAATACTTGCTTCCATTTGGAAGTCAAGCCTTTGCCATGAAGACCATGGCATACTGAGCTGGGTCTTGCCTTTGCCATACTGGCCAAGATCTTCAAATCCCTCCACCACATCTTTACTTATGTTGAACTGTACATCAGATTTAAGTATAGCATCAAATATCCTGCTGATTAATCATTTATTCACTAATGGGCTTTCTGTTGAAACAAGGTAAAAAGACTCAAAAACATTTTGAGAAACTGAATATCTCCTCACCATATCTGGAGTACATTTGCTAATTTCATTTGTGTTTTAAAATTTTGAAATAAAGTCCAAGAAAAACATTTTTTATGAATATTTGCATATTTGACATTTTTTATAAATCATCTGATGTTTTAAAAAATTCTATAGCTATGTCAATTTTTATTTACCTTCATTTTTATAATTTTTCATAAGTCTACAAATCTGCAATTTTTGCTTTCTTTATTTGGGCACACTGGTTTTCTTTTTTCCTTTGCTTTAAGTGCTGGTAGACTCTGAAAAATATTAAAAGTTAATAATCCAGTGCAAAACAATTGGTACAAACATAAGAATAACTATTAAATTTTATATATGTATATATACAATTTTTAAAATGTATTTATTTATTTAATTGTATTTCAGAACTGACCATTTATTGGGGAAAAATACTTTGTTTTGATCTCTTAAAAAAATTGATTCATGGTAACATCTTACCATTTGATTTTATGGTTGTGAATGTTGGTTCTCCTTCTTCATGTAACCCTAATTGTATGGTCTCATACTGTATTTCACGCTTTTGTAAATTATCATTTCCATTGAGAATGCTACAATCAACATCATCATTAGTAGTAGTTGTAGTAGTAGCAGCAGTAGGAGGAGGGGTAGTATTAGTAGCAGTATTAGTAGCAAATGTAGGTCAAGCAGTCATAATAGTTGTAGTAGGACTAACACTTGTAGCAATACAACTAATATTATCCATAATGCTTGTTACTGCGGCATTACTGTACACTTCACTGCATCAGAAAATTCTGGAAACGCAAATAATATGAAATGAAATAAATCCCATATTATACTTTTTCATTTGGCTGGTAAAATCATAAGTATTTTATGCATAAATACATACAAAAACACTACTAAACAAAATTTTCTTACCAATATCTGATTGAACATTTTCACTTAATTCAATATTTTCACAATCTTCTTTGGAATTTTCCCTGGTCAGTTGATAGATGAACCCTATAGCCATAATACAACTATTAGTCTAACACTTTTTCACTGAAGACAAAGTGAATATATATATAGCATAATATAGCAAAATCTTAAAGGTCAATCTTTACCTACTATATGAATTCTAGTTAGTAAAATCAAAACTGCAATATCTACCAAAAGCATAGACCATTTACCATGTTTCAAGGATGAAGCTCTTATCTCAGATGATCTATTCTCCAGAGCAGAATGGTACCTATAAGATTAACTATATTTAGAATAATTGTGATGCGTTTACCATTTCAGAAAATCTAAACATATACAAACTGCACATCAAATACTGCACATCAAATGCACACCACATTCAAGGTTGTGCAAATTCTCGTGTGGATAAGTCAGCAACCAGTTTGATGTATAGTATGCTTGGTGGTGTAAATCTCTTGATGTATCTGAAAATATGTATTTCAACAATAAGTGCATTATACAAAATATATGTACATAAATATATACACAAAAATATAGCACACAAAAATCATTTGACTAAATTATGTACTGCAGTTAAATAAATTATTAAAGACATACATACATATATGAATAGATATATCCAAAATTGCTCATGGAAAAAAATATAAATAGGATGAAACAAAGAATGCCATGAAGGAAAATGAAAGGTGAGAATACTGGCAAGTACTTTCTGTGCACTTTATTCTGCTATCAGAATAAAGTACGGCAAAAGTGCTTGCGAGTATACTCACCTTTCATTTTCCTTTGTAGCATACCCACATGTAAAAAGGCATCTAAGCTTTATATGGCTACAGTTAAATCAGCATTTTTCAATAACTCACTTGTCTTTATAGGGTCAACATCTGATCTGGTGCAGCTAGTAGGACCTGTAATGTGCAATAGATACAGGCTTTTTATGTAGAAAAATATGTCTCACTGATAAAAAATCAGTTGATAATATTGTAATGACTAAACACATAAATAAAATAGATAACACATACCTTCTAAATGTTGATCTGGGCAGGCATTGTGGCAAAGTTTGTCAGAAGCTGGATGAAGGTAACTTTTGGTGGAGAAATGTCTGCTGCACACACGATAGCTTGAATTTAGTTGTCGTGAGGTTTTATGCCTCAACTTCTGAATTTGGATGAGGTTCGTCCATATCAAGCATCTAGGTGAACATATAATACTATATGTTATGCCATCCTATTTCACCAGCATACAAAAAAACATTCTACTATGCTATAGTTTTGACTTATAGCATGTTGCAGAGAAAATCCAATCACTCTTGAATGCATCACTTTAAAAGTTAGGTTAGGTTAGGTTGGGTTAGGTTAGATTAGGCAATGTAAGGTAACGTTTTGTGGGAATCACATTGAGATTATTTTTGAAAAAATCCTATGGCTATTTTCGGAGCTACAGCCAAACATATTTCCTTGGCTGTGACTCGGCTACTCGTTTAGACTTGGGAAATATGCGCTCTTGCTATTTCTAGAACTTTCTGCAAGGTTAGCTTCTTTTCTTGTAGCAATGACTTTCTAAGCTCTTGTGAGTTAGTCTTTACTATAATTTGCTCTATTAACCTCTGGTCTACATCTCCAAATTCACAAGTTGAAGCTAATTTCCTTAACCTAGTCACAAATGAATCTACTGTCTCACCTGATTCCTGTAAGGCTTCAATGAGCTGATAACATTCAAAGTACATATTTGCTCGAGGAGCAAATGGATTTGTGAGCCCTTCAATTGTCTTCTGTAAACTTCCTGAACTTCTAAACCTGCAGTATGAAGTAACAATGGTTTCTGCTGCTTTTTATCCATTTTCCCTAGTGCTTCTAAATAAATTTGGAAGCTGCTTCTCCACTTTTTCGATCTTTTACCCACTGATTTTGGATCATCACCGATACTAAATCTGTCTAACCTTTGGACATCTATCGGCATGTTTGCTGTGATACTAATCAGTTTTGGTTAGGCTAGGAATTTGGAAGTTTTTTCTAACCTTGTAGGCTATACTTTCATTGACATACCTTGAACACTTTTACTCTCTAAACCAACACTTTTTTATTCTCTTAACACTCCTGAATTGGCACAGCACTGCTTGGTTGCTGGTTTGAGTGTGATGAAGTCATAAAGTTACTCAGTAAACTTTAAAAAAAAATAAAGTCTGAAACAAAAAAATGTACTGCAGGTGCCTTGCCTTAATCTTATATCCAATATCGGTGGGGCTTACTGATTAGTAGCACATATTTCATGTATTATAGTGTTAGTACTCACCGTTCTTTATCCTTAGAGAACATGTGAAACACCAAATGAGGATCGGTTTCTTTTCGTTTATTGCAAACAACACACTTGTGTGACTTATTCATTGTTGGCGCCATGATTTCGTTTGTGTCAACTGTCAAATTCTAAATATAAACAAACAGACGACATGCGATATACCTACAACGCCATCTGAACACTGAGCCCTCAAACTATTGTGTTCACTTTGGAGTTGGCAACTAGTATATTAACATTCGTATTTTGAGCCTTCTTCAGCATATAGTCTTCGTTTCCCGCCTTGCAGCCTTGCACTCGGGGAGACGGGAACGTCACGTCGATGGGACTGAAAAGTACCGCAACCGTCCGTCCCACCGTCATTACGTCGGCCGTAAAAATCGGGTTCCAACGTTGCTGTAGCTCGTTTCTAAATTCCACCATTTTCGGTTGATTTATAATTTGTTGACATCTGTTCTGCTCGTGTGTTCACCGAAAGTGTTTCTTCTCTGCATGAATTTCTTCATTGTCATAGTTGAGTCGAGCTCGATGGTCTGTAGAACTTTTCAGCCTCTTGTGGACATCTCGAACAAGTTATTGTAAACGTTACCGGGCGCATTCATTGAAACAGAGTGAAGTACGTCATTTAAGTATTAGTGTGAGTGAGGACAAAATCTTGGGTGAGATGGGGCTAATGTTGTTCGGAAGCCATTATAAGTTAGCCTACAGGTTACCTACGTCTCCTATTAAAGGCGTCGTTTTGAAGGGTCGCATTTTTTAGTCCGGTCATTTATGTGTACCATAAATAATGGATTTCATATGATATAACGAAATGTGTGCTTAAAACATGTGATATAGGCCTAACATTTCTTAGGCCAAGTGATTGCTAAGCCTAAGGTAACTTCGACAAGTTTTATTCCAAAAAGTGAAAATAACGAAAACAGTGGAAGAATATTGACAGGGCTGATTAGAAAGTGATTAAAGAATTGTAAATGTTTACAACGTATCATTGAAAGTGTTTTGGCGCCAAAACCTAATCAAACGAAGTAGCCTGAACTCGCTGCGTCATATGGCTCTATAATCAACGAAGCGCCGTGAGAATTAAACTGTCAATTTGTACCAATAATGTGTTGAACTTAATGCAATTAGCAAAATGCTGAAACCTTGGAACAGTAGAGGCCACTAGAGCAAGAATCTTGTCAACAGCGACGATTACAAGCAGTGGCCGCTCTTCAAAATACGGTAAGAATGTTGCAATACCCATGGTTCTGTTAAAAGTAGAAATTGGAATTGGACCAGGAATGTAAAATTTTGACCAAAGCCCAAACGTTTCAGCGATGAAAGAGAAACCTCACAGTGGCACTAGAAAACACTTATTAGGAGAGGGTGGAAATTAAGATGGAAGAATGAAAATATGAACGGAGGCATAGTAAAAGGAATGAAAGGGGTTGCAGCTAGGGTCTGAAGGGACACTGCAAGGAACCTTAAGTAATACCTTCAGTGCACCGCAAGAGGTGCACTGACGGCATTATTCCCTTACGGGCAATAACAGAAATGGCACAGGTTCTCTATCCAAAAATCTCTAGACTCGTTTTTCTGTATCTTGTGTAGTCTGTTGCACCATTTTCCCCTCCTGCGTTTAATAAGGATTGGATTAACAAGTGGTAATCTTGTACTTTATGACACACTGTTTATAAGTAGGTCATGTTAAAAGATAAACAGTATCCCCATTAGCTATTGCCATTCACATGAACTATCTCCACCCGCTGGGCTAGGTGTATCCTATGGCGGCATTAGCGTAGCCTTACACAAGATTTTATACTTAACACCGGTCATAAGTGAACTTCAGCCAACAATGTCGTAGATCCATATACCTTGGAGGTTGAGGGAGAGGATATATATTAGGCTGCATACTTACACATGGGTCACAGGCTTCTCGTAAATGCAAGAGCCCTTGCACAAGGTGGGCGAGATTTCAAATTCTACAGGTTGACTGTTACCAGACTGTCCCAATTTTTTTATTTTTCAGGTTAGAATGCTTTAATATTTCTGCTAACAATTTCCACGATACTCAAGTTTTACGCAATATAATGCAAATAAGAAAGTGCTAATTAGCGACACAGCTGAGTCATAGAAATTTTGTCCACACCCTGAGACAAGTGTACCACTGTTACACTCGATCACTCAACTGCTTACAAATGCCCTCATCGAAATTATATTTTCGCTTTTCAGCAACTGCATTCTGAAATAGGCAAATTTTAAGATATTCGTAAAGCCTTCTCGGCTGCCAGCAAGGTACTAATTTTCTCAGAGAATTGGCCGACTCACAGCTTCTTACGATATATGATGTTTAGGCTGGTGGTAATTGTAGTCAAGTCTAAAATCCATCCGCTCACCAACATACGTTTGAGGTAAATGTGGCAAAAGCACAGCTAGCTCTCGATTGGCTGAAATAAATGTTTCCAATACTGTAGGTTTACTGTGATAAAGATGCAAAATGTTTCTTCAGTAACAGTTTTTATTTAGATCATAAACATACCGATTTATGTCGATACTATAACAGTACAAGCACACGGATGATGAGCTTCTAACAAACAAGTGAAAAGCAAATGAACAATGGACTTTAAATAATCATTTCTATCTCAATGTAGGTACACTTAAAGAGATCTGGATATGCGAGTGGGAATAAGAGGTATGTAAATAATTTCTTGCATATAAATTAGGCTACATGAGTAGGTTAATATTCGAAGTGGTAATTCTAAGCCGGCTGTCCGCAGTGAGCTAGACTATGGCAATTGACGTTTTCTAGTGTTATTTTACTTGCTTTACAAGAATTTAAAGTAATATTTTTCAGCCAGCTGTAACAAAACTGTAATCGACCTTTGAAGGCTACACGATGGTACCAACTGGTCCCCTGCACCGACCTATACAATTCAAAATTACAGTGTAGCTACAGCCAACCGGCAAAATATTACCTTAAACTCTTGTAAAGCAAGTAAAATAACATAGAAAAATGCCAGCTGCCATAGAACAGCTGACTGGACACGTATGTGAAGCTTTCGGTCGGGGTGAAGAAACGTAAACGGGTGGCAGAACGGCGCTTTGCACCTGATCCGCATTTTGAAATATTTTTGCTGAGCTTGTATGTTCTGGCAGGCGGTAATATATTCGCCCTTTTTTACACTTGTTTTTTGTGTTCTAAATGTCATATATAACAGGAAATACAACAATAAGGTGCTCAAACCTTTTCGAATTCCCAATGGGTCCCCTTACTTTAGCTATTCTCGAAAAGTGTTTTACCCAACCCAAAACCCTGATTCCCAATGGGTCCCCTTTACCGTCAGCTACAGCTCTTAAGATAATTTACAGCTTAATTACAGCCGAGCGACAAAATATTACTTTAAATTCTTGTCCAGCAGGTAAAGTTCTACAGAAAAGCGTCAACTGCCATTGTCTAGCTCACTGCGGACAGCCGGCTTAGATCTACCTCCAAAATAAACAAGAAATATTTTCTGTTAGGCTGTCTTGGCCTAGGCCTTGGGGAGGTGAATGAAACAACCACTGCTGTATTGACTGTAAGGCTGGAAATTTCAGTTATGACATGGCATGATAGTATTGTGGTTTTGTTTCCTGAATACTCTGCATATTTATGTAATTTTTCTTAAGAATACAAATAATTATAATAGCTCAGTGCTTGGGCACACTTTCAGGACTATTTAGCCAAATAACTTATCCAACAAAAGCTTAAAATCCCATTCAGTTCCCGTCATCCTTAGTGTTGATAACATACATATAGCAAAAAAGGCTAGCCTAGGTATATAAATTTTTGTTCATTGTTGGGCATTGGAATGATAATTAGAATGAATAATTAAAAGTTACAATAAGAAAATAATTTTGACTGAAATGGAGTGAAAGTGTGGTCAAAAGAAGGCCAGTAGGTAGAGGAAAACCCGCAAAACTGCTCATTCCCAAATCTACTTGCTTCACTTCCTGTCAAACCCAACCCTGGCTTCCCCCAAATCCATTAACCTCCATTCATGACCCCCAATATCCAAACGATTCTACCCTTACTCTCCCCCCCCCACAAGCTGGTTATTTCCATCCCCTTCTCTACCAAATCTGTCCACCTCCCACCTAGCCTGACCTAACTTGGCCCAACTTAACCTAACCTAACTTATCCTAACCTGACCTAAGTTAACCTAAGCTAACCTAAAACTTAACCTAACCTAAAACCTAACGTAACTTAACTTACACACCAATGGATATATACATATTCGGATATACATAAGGTAGAAGAAGAACTAACAAAAAGTAACATTTAAAAGGGAGAGACACTCTACTTAACTTAGTATGTATGTACAGTATGGTAATACCTTGATCTTATGCGATTTGAGTTGAGCGAATTCACAGATGTGCAAAGTTTTCATTGGAACCTAACTAATTGGCATGCGTGATTTTTTCACATAGGCGCGACATCTGCGAAGTCCTCGAGAAACCTTGCAAAAGTGTTTATGTTTAATTTTTGAAGTAATTTATGTTTTCATGCTTTTATGTGTGAATTCTGTACGAAAATGTATTATTTTTATTTTTGCACTGTACATGCGTAAATATGATACAAAGGTAATTACAGCATGTAAAGTTAGTGTACTTTTACAAGATGTGATACCAATTCGCAAAGTTACTGAGCTTTTCAAAGATGATACCCCTACAGAAAGTGTTTAATTTTTGTAGTACATTTATAATACCTCTTCAGAAAGTGTTTGTTTAATTTTTGTAGTACATTTATAAGTTTTCATGCTTTCATGTGTGAAATTGGTATGGAAAATTTTTAATATTTATATTTTTGTACATAAATATGATACAAAGGCGGTACAGTTACTGTATTATGCCCATTTGCAAAGTCTTTGTCACTAGCACCACATAATTATGACCTTGAGATGAGGTTGTTCAGTCACGCTGCTTTAATAAAATGAATTCGTTAACGTACTAAAACATATCAGACATAATTAAGAATAGTATTAGTATCATTCTGTGAAAATGACTATTTTAACCTCAGAGAAAAGGTGCAATCTGTATTGCATGTAATTACAGCGCGTACAGTTAGTGTGCTTTTACAAGATGTGACACCCGTTTGCAAAGTTAGTGCACTTTTCAAGGATTTGATACCACTGCAGAAAGTGTTTGTTTAATTTTTGAAGTATTTTATAAGATTTCATACTTTTTAGTGTAAAATCGGTATGGAAAATTTGTATTACAGTCCAATATTTTTAATGCGCATATGTATTTCTCTCTCGCTCTCTCTCTCTCTCTCTCTCCGTAGTTAGCGCTCACACATATTTTTACAACTTATTATTTCTCTGTATGTCTTTACCTGTACAGTACATAATTTTGAACTGATTGAATTTTATCCTTTACCCTCTGTGAATATTATGTACCGTTTTCTTCCTTTAATTGGATTGTGTACCTTCTTATGACTTTGACGTATGAAGTTTACCTAGTGATGCAAAGATAACATCTTTTACTCTGTGAGTAAAAAAGAAAATGGCATCCCATGAATTAGGGGTAACATTATTGTACGTACTTGCCTGCTGTAAATGCGCTAGTGTGGCGAATACAGTACCCATTATGATACTGTATTCTATTTTTATGTCAACCATTTATTCATTTTTTATACTTTGGCAGCATGATTAGAGTCATATTTAGTGTTTAAACTTTAGCAGTAAGCATTTATTAGCATTTTTAGTGATCGTACCAAACTTACATGGATTCTCGTATTAGGCGAGGGGTTCTGGAACCTAACCTCATGTAAGTTGGAGGTATTACTGTATATATAGGCAGAGAGAGAGAGAGAGAATTGCTTTCTCCAGTATGGTCAGAGGATAACAGTCAGCAGCTGAACTAAACAGCCGGTTTGACCTTTGTAAACATAAGCCACCCACCAACATAACAAATTAAAAAGAAATTTGTATTTTTCCTAACAATACAAACCCACAACATCATATTACAGGATATCTTTAGGTGCGCATGCTCATGACGGCCATGAATAGACTCGCTTTGAGGAATACCATTATCTGCTTAAGGCCTCAGCAGACCCTGTGACTCCAATTGTGAATTACCCTGAGTGTCACTGTGCCATATATTTGCAGAAGGCGAGAGAGAGATTGGGCAAACGGGTGGAACGAGGAGTGTAACTTTAAAGATATGATGTTGTGGGTTTGTATTGTTAGGAAAAATACAAATTTCTTTTTAATTTTCTATTTGTTCCAATACGAAAAACCAACCCACACCACCATATGACTAGGAGACTCATAGAGAGGAGGGAGGACGATGTCTCCAAAAGCAAAAAGAGCAAGAAATGATATAATGTAATAAATACAAACTTATAATGAACAGTACTTACTCTTGCTTTTCTGGCTTTCCGTGTGACATCTAAGCGGTGTGACGGAGTTAAAGGTCCAGCTCTATGTCTCTAATGGATCTATGAAGTCGTACTCCATTTACATCACTTTGCTGAAAGCTAAGAGATGTGAAGGAGCCTAAGGCCAGCTCTACATCTTCATGGAGCTATGAGGCCATTCTGCCAGAACCTTAGTTACACTCCATTCGGATAGTTCTAGTACCTTGGGGGAACAATTCTTCTCAAAATGTTTCATCATGTCTGAAATTTCCCAAGATGTTGGCAAGTCTGTGCCTCATGCTTCAAAAACTTTAGAGAGAGCGGTTCTGTAGCGTTCACTGCCGACACAAAAAGGTTTCTATCAAGTCTCAGAAAAAGAAGGAAATCAGCAACATCTTTTAAAGTTGTTTTTGGGGATGTATATTCCTTTTACTGCGCCAATCCAGGAAGACTTTCCTTTTTCCTTGATAGAGGTTGAGGAAGGATTGTTTAACAGAACTGGCAATGACTTTTGCAACTTTTCTTTAAATGCCTTTCTTTCCGAGATGTCGCTTGATAATCTCCAACCATGAAGTTGGAGGGAAGTTACTGCTCGTGTGCTCGGCTGTTGTGTTCCTGTTTCAGCAGATTTGGCAGTAGAGGCAGACATCTGGAAATATCTACAAGCAGATGGAGAAGACCTACATACCACTCTGCTTGGGGCCACTTTGGAGCTACTAACATCATCCTTAGACCGTGGTAGCTGAAGCACCTGTTGGTTAACTCTTGGGATCTGGTTGAATGAAGGGAACACACACACATCCAAGTTGTCCCACTGATGTTGGAATGCGTCTTGCATTATGGCTTTTTCATCTGGGACTGGAGAGCAGTACAGGGGTAGCTTGTGATTCCTTGATGTTGCAAACAGATCTAGTGTGGGGCCCACCCACACTTGAACAGTCTGTTCGCTGCTGATTGTTCCAAGGGCCATTTTGTCCCACTGTCTGGTCCGACCTGCTCAGAGTGTCTGCCACAACATTTTTCTTCCCTGGAATGTATCTGGAGGTCAGAGTCAGTCCCTTGGCTTCTGACCACTCATGCATCTAAACTGCTAGTTGATTCTTCTTCGGTTGAAGTGGATTGGAGAGGAGTCTGCTCGATATATTCAGGAACTTGCCTATTCTTTCCTGTGATGGAAAGGCCATCAACTTCTGAGTGTTTATCATGATGCCCAACTATCTGACGTTTTGAATTGGAATTAAGTTCGATTTCTTTAGAAGTTCACCAGAATTCCCAGGGTCATGCACATCTTCAAGACTAAGTCCCCGTCTTTCCTGGCTTGTTCTGCTGTCAGTGCCAGAATGAGCCAATCGTCCAAGTATCATCGTAGACGAATTCCTCTCTTGTGGGCCCATTCTGATATTAGTTGAAAAACTCTGACCTTGGTGTCTCCATCCTGAAAGGAGTCATGCGGAGAAATTTGTTCAGTTTTGACAGATCTATGACAGGTCTCCAACCCCCTGATACCTTCTCTACCGGGAAAAGGAGGCTGTAAAAACCTGATGACTTTTCTTTCACTGTCTCTACAGGTTCCTTGTCTAGCATGCTTCGAATTTCTTGTTCAAGTGCCCTCTGCTTGAGGGAGTCTTTTTGGTAGGGGGGTGGATGTGAATCAGAGGTATTGGTGTCAAGAGTGTTTCTGCTGGAAGGGGAGGATGTACCCTTTCCTGATAGTCTGTACCGTCAATTTCTCTGCACCAGCTTTCTGCCACTTTCCACTTGTTCCCCAAACAGCCCCCCACCCTGATCTGAAGAAGTGGATGGGGGAAAATGTTTTCTTCATCTGCTGGCTCCCCCTGTGCCTATAGCATTACTTTTGCCGGCCCTTGGGGGAGCAGTGGAACAGTATTGTTACCTTTCTTCTTCCTGTTGTCTACCGCTGGAAGATTGGGAGCTTTGACAAAACTTCTGCCGCAAAGGTTATCCTGCAGATCTAGTTTGTCTACCCTGGTTGCTGGAACTGAAAGACTGTCTTCTAGGTGCTGGTCTAACAGAGGACGATGGTAAAATATATCTTGCCTCTTCCCTCCTATCTGCACTTGCCTGGTCTAGATGGTCTTGGAGAAAATATCCGGACAAATCCGACAAAGCACTGTTCTTAGATTCGACCAACTGTGGAGAAATTGGTTTTTGTTCTATGGAAAGAAGAGAGTCTCTTCTTTTCAAAATTATATTAGCCTACAAATTAACTATATTTTTCTTCATGTACTTCAGGACTTTACCTGTTGGGGGGGAAGAATTCTTTCATCACCAACCACGAATCATTAGATACTGTTTTTTCAATCAATTTTAACAATGCTCCTTGACAGCTGTCAAGCCAAGGGGTCGCTCTCAAAGTCCTTCCTAATGTTAACTCAAAATTCACCATCTCGGCACAGGTGAATTTTGATCCTATCTGATGTAAAAAGTTTAAAGAGGTGTTAGCAGACAACCGGGATAGTGTTCCATTAACTTTCCTGGGAAGAGAGACTGGTTTCTCTGGAATGTAATATTTTTCCTATCTAGACAAAGGAGGGGGCAGCAGTTTCTCAGACCTGGAGCCAGCCAGGGAACCTTCCTCTTGTGCTATGTGAACATCCACTTCTTTAATTGCTGATTTGACCATCTTAGTTAAAGGGAGGCGGATGGAATGCTTGCTTTCCGGAATGGTATCGGCTCTCTGTGCCGTTAAAGAGGAGTTGGTAAAATCTTCGGTTTCCTCTCTCTCAGGTTCCGTGTATTTTAATTTATTTTCCATAACATACGGGTAAGATTGGCAAACTTTACCCCTTCATCTGGAAATTCATGTGCCAATTGACCAAATTCTGGTTCCAAATCCAAAGGACTAAAACATCTAGATGGTCCTGTCCGTTCCTGATTGCCCTTTCATATTGGTGACTGATAGTCTCGGTTCCTACTTCTTGGTGGAGGAGAGGTAGGAGACACCCGATGTCTCCTTCTTCTACTGTCTGAAGTCCTCGTTGAATGATAAGACGGTGAACGAGACAGATATCTCACGTTTTTCTCTTGAAGAGGACTGTGACCATGAACGAAACCGTTCCTGTGATTTGGTTCTGCTAAACTGGAGTGGTCTAACTCTTAGTTCCTCATTCATATCCCAACTCCTGGAACAGTGGTGGAACCTATTACTGTCTGTCCTTGGCTCTGTGGCCCATTTTCCGGAGCTGCCGCTCCTAAACAAGTCTTCCTTGCTGCCTCGGGGAGTGCCAGAACAATCACGATGGGGAGCCTCAGACTGAGTGGTAAGTGGAGTGCCAATGCAGTGCCTGGGTCTTTGTGGTACCGGATGGCTCTTAACTTTATAATGTCCAGTCTTAAGGGAGTCACCATATGCCTCCAGAATGGGAACGCGAGGTGACTAAAGACCATGCGTGAAGGGGAGTGTCCTCTCGGTGCCTGGATTGGCAAGGTACCAGCTGACTTTTCTCTCTGTGCCGTTCCTTACTGTGGGAGGCTCCGTGCCGAATCACGCTTCTGGAATGTGACAGGGGTTGGGGTGTCCCTAGAAGTGACAGATAGGTGTGGTGTCTGTGACGAGAGGTAAGGAGTTTCCTGCCGTCTTTAACAAATCTCGAGGAAGCAGCAAGCCGAGTCACGCTCCTGGAACATGATCAGGGGATGCTCTGCAATGGAGGAGAAGACTAGTAATTCTTTAAAACAATGAAAGAGTTACGACAGCATTTTGAAAATCTTGTTGACACATCAGAAGGGAAATATGAGTCAGTAGAAGCAGATCTTTCTCTTGTCTGATGGTGACTGCTGGGACCTGGCTCCAGGCTGGGCGACTCGGAAGAGGCAGCCCTCTCTCTTTTCTGCTGGAATCCACTGGTACCCTGGTTTGGGGCTTGTTGGGGGACGGCTGTGCTCCTTACTCCCGCTCGTCCTATTCTCTGTTTTATTTACCATGCTATCTGTCACACTAACACTTTTGGTTCCTTTATTGAAGAAAAAAGCCAGTGCTGACTTAATTTCTTGATGAATAACTTTCTTCTGATCAGGGGAAGAAATTGATTGGAGATTCCTACCAGGAGTGACAGGCAGCAGAGAAGAAGCAAAGATGGCGGGAGAAGGGATGCAGGTAATGGAGGGGGTAGGTTTCTCAATGGAAGATGTAGGTTTCTTCCTCCGCCTCTGTTCAAACTTTTCCCATTGAGAAGTTGTCCATGATTTGCGCTCCTGACAAGTTAATGTTTGAGAGCAATCATGTCCTCTGCAGTTTGAACATACTGAATGTGGGTTAGCCAAGAGAGGGGACAAGAATTTTTCACAAGCCTTCCCTTTTCCTGTAATCCCCCTACATTGACGAGACACTGGCTTCACCATAACTTTTATTGCTGGGAAAAAAACACTAAAAATACTTGAAAAAGACTGTCTATAAGCACATAAAAGCAACACTTCACATTTGGGGAGAGAACAAAGTAAACTATAATTTACACAACCCCAAAAACACGCACGGCTTGTCAAAGAGATACGTAACAAAGACCCCAGCCACACGTGATCTGTGATCTAGAAAAAATTATGTGTTGCCACAGGGAGGAATCCACTGGGGAAAACACAAGACTTTTCACTAAAACATGGGAAAAGGGGAAGGCAAATGGAAAAAGTTAAAGACTAACATACACAAAGCGAGTTGAAAATATGCAGAGTATAAATAGTACGTCTTGTTGCCACAACGGCTAAGAAACAATTGGAGTCTCAGGGTCCTGCTTAGGCCTTAAGTAGCTAGTGGTATTCTTCAAAGTGAGTCTATTCATAGCTGTTTTGTGCATGCACGCCGGAGGATATCCTAATCATATGATGTTGTGAATTTGTTTTTTGTATCGGAGCAAATCATTAATTATCATTAAATGCCTTAAATTGTTTTCTCCAAATGTCATTACCCCGCCCAGCTATCATTAGCTAGGCAGATGTGTGATGGTAATGGTGTAGCATACACAACCAAGTCCTGGGATGAGGTTGATTTTAGCATTTTCAGGTCACACACAGAAAATAATAACTGTTCTCCTTAGAATATTATCCCGCTTGAGTAACACTCCCATTTTTAATAAAAATTTTAAACCTTCTTTCACAACATACTTTTAACTGGTTGATAACATCTTCGTTAAGAGCTTGCACTAATTTCCCCATATCCCCCACTAGAATTCCTGTTAATGGTTTATAAACATACTCATGTGTACAGTTTTTCAAGAAGTGCGATAGGTCATGGTAAAATAAATGGTAAAATTATCATCTGTAGCATAATAAAGACTGGGGAATATGATGGAGACTAATCCTGTTTCATATTCTATTCCATACCTTCATTTCGATCCCTGGCAGCGGCGTAACTCACCCCCGGTTTGGAGTACTTAATTCCTGCCACATCTCCATAGGGGTATATCTCAACAGTGTCTTTCACTACCCCGTAATTCCAACACATTGCAGAACTCATGGCATGACCAGGCAGGTGAACCCCGTCTTGAACCTGGGTTCGGATAGGGAAGCGTAAACAAGTTTACATGATTTTCCTTCCATCTTGAATGATGACTAACTGTACTCTATCCCACTCCTTCTTGTTGAAGTCGAATAATGCTCTGTCTCCCTCCCATCGTCTGGACTGTCCATATATACATTATAGCGACACCCACCAGTTCATGCCCTAACGTGCTGGAACATGCGAGACGGTACATGGTGACGCACGCACCAACTGCCTTTCCCACTTTAACCACACCCGCTGGAACATGTACAGGGTAGAACTTGGTAATACGTGCCAACTGTCTATCCTGCTTTAACCTGTATCCTCGTGCTATTATAGGATATGTAGGCTTAAACCCTCTAAAAGGGAAGCCATGACACATCTTCTATCGCTCTCCTCTTCATCAGTTGATTTGTTTTTCCTGCACCTTGCTTATACCTTGCTTTTTTTTTATTATTATTTCTTATCATCCACTCCTTGATACCCGCTGTATCAGTCAAGTACTGGTAATCCTGGATATTAATTAAGTTAGTTCTTCTATTTCCTAAAAACTCTTTTATAACTCTTAGAATATTTAGTCCATTAAGAGGAGTTAATAAATTCCCTTCAGCTTCCCACTTGACTGATCTGGAGTTCTGTAGATGGTTAATAGTACCGTTCATGTATGGGGTCTGAGTGTCATTCAATGATATAGGAATGACATTAGTAAAGGATGGATTATCTCACTCCTGGGTGATACGCTGCTTAAATGCATTTAAAGGTATTACATCCTCCAACTTTTACTGATTGGAGTAGGTATGATGTATTTAACCTTCGCTGGAACTTACGTATATCTCCTGTGTTCAAGTGTGTTGTAAGTTTTGAGGGAAACCGACTCGTGAACTACTTCACCGTCCATATCCGGCTTTCTACTACTACTACTACTACTACTGCTACTACTACTACTACTACTACTACTACTACTACTACTACTACTACTACTGAGCTCTTCATTCTCGCCCCTCTTCTTTCCTTTGTTAGCCTTTCTTAATTAAGTAATTTTTGGGAGTAGATAAAATTCCTTCATGTTATTTAAAAAGACTCGCTATTAATCCCGCGGCTATAGGAAGTAATACGGATAAAACTGCACCGCTTTTTCTACTCAAGTATTTTTTCTTATGTAATGGAATCTTCTTTAAGGTGACTTGATTTTCCTCCCTCCTATACCTTCTCAGCTTTCTCACGTGATTTTTATCCTGCGTTAGGTTTCCTTGAAGGAAGTTCTTGAAAATTTCAGAAATAGTAGTAATAAATTCTCCTCTTAATACTGGAATTACTTTCCTGTCTGGGAATGTAAGTTCTTCTCTATAAAATTATCCTTGTAGGTCCCCTAAATTGTATACGGTAGGATTTAGCTTTCTATCAACTTTTCTTACTTTAGAAAGTTCATGAGTGTTCTGCATAGTATATCCCTTCCTGAAGGGGGCATTCCTATTCTCACCTGCTGTACGTACTACAATACCTGAATAACGTATTTATACCACTGAAACTGCTATGTTTATGATACAGTAATTCATATTTCTTTAAAGGATATGTATATAGGCTACAGTACTCAGAGAGAGAGAGAGAGAGAGAGAGAGAGAGAGAGAGAGAGAGAGAGAGAGAGAGAGAGAGAGAGAGAACAAATTGAGGCATGTTTATATTAAAGCCCAATACAGTAACACACTCTTACACTATTTTGTGTATGTTTTATGCTATAGTATTCTCGTTTATGTTTTTACTGCATTTTCTAATTTTATTCTAGTTTTATAAACCAAATTATAAATGCAATCAAGTCCGTAGGGTACGTACTATGCACACACTCAATTCCATGCCGTCGGTGAACTTGGTACAGCCTGTTGGGTTTTGTCTTACCTGCTATGAAACAAGCATTTTAAATATTTTTATGGTGATTAGAGATGAA
Organism: Macrobrachium rosenbergii; assembly: GCF_040412425.1. Classification (NCBI taxonomy): domain Eukaryota; kingdom Metazoa; phylum Arthropoda; class Malacostraca; order Decapoda; family Palaemonidae; genus Macrobrachium; species Macrobrachium rosenbergii. Next base: position 69,306,816 of record NC_089745.1, read on the forward strand.
ATATGCTCTTGTTTACTGTTATGTGCTAATCATACTGTACTTAGAAGAAATTAAACCTACAATAAAAATAGTATAGTAAATCAAGGAAAGCGAAAAAAAAATTGAAAAGTGCTTACGTATGCACGCACTCATTCGAAGGCGCCGTTGAACCTTCGTAATTTTATGTTTGTAATACAGTAATTCATATTTCATTAAAGGATATGTACAGTACTGAGAGAGAGGGGAGGGTCACATTGCTTGGGTATGGGGGGTCATGAATGGATGTCAATGGATATGGGGGAGGCCAGGGTTGGGGTTGACAGGATGTGAAGTGAGCAGATCTGGGAATAAGTAGTTTTGTGTTTTTTTCCTCTACTCCAGTAAAAAAAAAGAAAAATACTTGGCAAAATAGTAGCACAGGCCCAGCTTCATTGGTCCATGCTTCATGTTTTATCAGTAAACAATAATGGTTATTTTTCAGTTTGCGGAGGTAGATATTTCTTTGGTATCGTAATAAAGTTGTTTTTATATACATGCAATGAATGTACATAAAGTTTAATGATAAGAAAATCTTGGGATTTGAACAGCTTTTGAGCATATGTCTACGTGTGGTCTGGGCTATATTAATGAGATACATAGCAGTTACTGAAAGCTCATCGTTCATTTGTGTCTGATCTGAGCAAATTATTTGATACAATCTCGTCTTTTGTGTGCTTGTGTTGATACATTATGGGTATATACAAATCGACAAGTCTAAGATTTAGATCAGAAGGAGTGAGGTTTCTTTGTCTATATAAACATTCAAATATGTTATTAGAGAAATAATTTTATATTTATAACATTAAGCAAACGATATTGGAAATGTTAATTGTCAGCCAGTCACGTGCTACCCATGCATGTGACACATCTTCACCCTTGAGTGGACAGATGAAATACATTCGGCTATAGTTGAGGAATAATTACCGTTGAATGGCTTCTCAACATCTCCCCTTTATCTATCTGTTTGCATTCCTCCATTATAATTAATATATGTATATACTGTATATATATGTATATATATATATATATATAGTCTCGGTAATTAAGCTACTTGAAATCTTAGTTTAATGATAAATAATATTGCAAGACCAGGAAGAACATTCTTTATTACAAGCTTTCGAGGTATAAAACCTCATCATCAGGCTGAAAAAAAAATGACAAGGATGAGAATCAATAAAATTACAATAAAAGAATTGTCATAATAAATCTTCAAAAATACTAACGAAATATAAAATGAACAAGTAAATACAAACTAAAAGGGTGAGACGTAAAATAACGAAAAAATTAAAAACTAAAAATTAAAAACACAAACATAAAAATATGAAAATAAAACTATAGTGAATGTAAACAAACTACCACTCACAAAGTAAAATATTTAACGACTAATTGAGTACCTACTATGAGAAATTACGATAGCTAGTTGAATACCAGACGGATTTGTTTGTTCAATTCCGGCTTCATCGTTTTAATTTCCAGAGTCGCTGACTATTAAAAAAGATGAAGCCGGAATTGAACAACAACTCGTCTGGTATTCAACTAGCTATCGTGTAATTTCATAGTAGGTACTCAATTAGGTCGTTAAATATTTTACTTTATGAGTGGTAGTTTGTTTACATTTCACTATAGTGTTATTTTCATATTTTTATGTTTGTGTTTTTAATTTTTCGTTATTTTACGTCTCACCCTTTTAGTTTGTATTTACTTGTTCATTTTATATTTCGTTAGTATTTTTGCTGAAGATTTATTATGACAATTCATTTTATTGTAATTTTATTGATTCTCATCCTTGTCGGTTTTTTCAGCCTGATGATGAGGTTTTATACCTCGAAAGCTTGTAATAAAGAATGTTCTTCCTGGTCTTGGCAATATTATTTATCATTAAGCTATATATATATACATATGCGTATACACACACACACATATATATATATAAATATATATATATATATATATATATATATATATATATATATATATATATATATATATATATATATATATATATATATATATATATATATATATATATATATATATATATATATATATATATATATATATACTGTATATACTGTATATATGTGTGTATATACCTGTATATATATATATATATAGAGTATATATATAAATTTTTTTACATATACTGTAATATGTATTTATATACAGTATACATAAAATTTTAAAGCCTGAAAATTACTGATAAGTTCTCGGCTCCTGTGAACGTTGTTGGAAAATAGTTCATGGCACAATGGAATATTAAATTTGGAGTTTACACACACATTATATATGTATGTGCGTATATGTATATATATATATATATATATATATATATATATATATATATTTATATTTATATATATATATATATATATATATATATATATATATATGTATATATATATATATATATATATATATATATATATATATATATATATATATATATATATATACACACACACACACACTATATATGTATGTGTGTATATGTATATTATATATATATATATATATATATATATATATATATATATATATATATATATATATTTATATTTATATATATATATATATATATATATATATATATATATATATATATATATATATATATATATATATATATACACACTATTTATGTATTATATGTATATTATATATATATATATATATATATATATATATATATATATATATATTTATATATATATATATATATATATATATATTATATATAATATATATACATATAATATATATACTGTATATACATATACAAACATTATATATAATATATATATATATATATATATATATATATATATATATATATATATATATATATACTGTGTGTGTGTGTGTAAAGTGAGCAACTTGAATTTCATTCTTAAATATACTAGAACGTTTCTTTCACGCCAACAATCGTTTGAGCAAACTTGACCTGTTACTTGATCAGGGGAGGCTTTAAACTAAATGTGCAATTGTTAAATCTTAGCGTAAATGGGGTTATGACATGAACGGTGCAGGCTGATTCCTAGAATAGCCGCGATTGCATGAATGTGACGTCCTGGAACTTTGATCGTATTTATTTTTTCGTTCATTTATTCTTTCACGGTAGATTCGTTTTCTTTCCCATATTCATCTCTGCCGAGTTAAAAATATCATTCATCATCATCACATCTTTTAGGAATTTTGACCAGGATCAATATATATATATATATATATATATATATGATGTATATATATATTATATCTATATATGTATATGTATATATAATGATCCTGGTCTAATTTCTTAAATTATGTGATGGTGATGAATGCTGTTTTTAAATATATACGTATATACAGTCACCGCAAAAAAAAAATAACTCAGAACACCCCCTTTAAATGAACAAAAATCAGAACAGTGTTATTAAAACGGAAAATAATAGTGGGTGTTCGGAGTTTTTTGCGGTGACCATGTGTGTGTGTGTGTGTAATATATATTATATATATATATATATATATATATATATATATATATATATATATATATATATATATATATATATATATATATATATTTATATATATAAATGGAAAATAACTGGCAAAGTTTTTGTTTTATTACCATTTATTCAATATTTTGAAATTTTTTCATTATTTTTAGTATATGTATGTACAATTATATATATATATATATATATATATATATATATATATATATATATATATATATATATATATATATATATATATTTATAAATATTTATTTGTTAGCCTCGAACATTTAGGGATAGAAATATCAGCCTGACTGAGACTGGGAAAGACGCTTGTCTATATAGGAGCATCTTCAGTTCAAACCTTAACGTCCGTTGAAAAGGATAGGTAGCATTTAGCCATTTTTCCCCTATAGGAAAATTCCCCATATCAGCCTTAAAAATAGGTGGTCCTAAAGTCCTTTTTCCTTTCTACCTGTCTCTCGCAGGGTGAATGTTTTTAACAGAGCGACGCTAAGGCATGACTGTAGGCCTGTTTTGACCCAGGCCGGTCAGGGAACGACAGAGAGACTGGAGCATCGGAGAGACCATGTCCGACGGGCCTCTTCTCCCTTTCTTTGTCTATTATTATATTAGTGAAGTGAAGAAGCAATTGCGAAGACTCCGTTCAGCGGTGTTAGTCGCACAACGTTCGTCTAAGGTAAAGTCGCTTTTTGTTCAAAACTTAAGCCCATTCTTTTATCTTTTCTGTATTTCGATTTCTTTGTTTTCTTCTTCAGCCACCCTTAGGGTATATGTGTTCTGAAGTCTAGATTAAGCCTAATTATTATATTGTGGCTTCAACCCCGTTATTCCAGTAAAATACCTAGGATTTAGGGTAAGCAAAATCAGGTTAAATCTCGATGCTTTGTATGCCTCAAGGTCCGAATGTTTGGGAGAACCGCTATGCTTAAAATCACCATCTCAAATATTCTTTGTTACAGCACAACCCTTAACTGGCGACCTTTGGCTAATTAACGACTGTCTTTGAGGTTAACTTGGCTTCAAGTGGCAGGTGTTACGTGTAATCTTGGTTTGCAGGGCCGTAAAATTACGTAAATTGAATAATACATGATCAACCAAGACCTCACATCGTAACATTGGCGACCTTATGAATCTAAAGTACATTTTAGAGAGAAAGAATCTGGAGAAAAGGAACAAAATTACATTAATTCCAAAGATAAAAGTCAGATATTGAATTCCATTTCATTCTTCTTTCCAACCAGGAACGAGGTATAATAATACAGTAAAGAGAATAGTTATAATAACAAGTGTAGTGAGAATTAGCTGTAGGTAAGAAGGGTGACTCGAGAGCAGAGAATCACAATTTGTGTCGTTACTAAGGCCGAATCGCGGAGCCCGTTTCATGTACACAGTAATTTAGAAATCGCGTCGGCAATTCCGATCGTTATTGTTTGCATATAGCGGGAATCATTCAAAACCGTGTCAGTGAAGTAGCAAACGAACTGAAATAGTAATTTACAATAAAAGGTACCGTTCAACAACGTAAATTTACGCAGGCAGGCTAGCATTTCTCTTTTTCATTCTTGTTTAATGTCCGGGTGAGAATACGATAACAAAGACAAAGTTGTTTGGTAATTTAGTTTTCCATCCGTAATGTAAACGCTATGCATGATTGGCATATTTAAAGTAAAATCTGATACCTGCATTTGTTGCGTTGTTTTGAATTTGTTTGAAAAGGAAATACCTGCCATCTTGGGATTCTCCGCCGTTCGCGCTGTTGTTGTGAATTTGTTTGAAATAGAGGACCAGCCATTTTGCTGTTCCTTCGCCGCCAGAGGTTGTTTTGAAATTTAGGCCTAACGGGACTTTTCCGCCATCTTAAGACCTTGTTATTGTCATCCGCTGTTGTGACCAGACTCTGCCCGAGCCACTCTTGGGTCATATATTTTTTTTTCCTTTCGTAGCGAACCCACCTCGCAATATCTTAGCTAGAAAAAAACAACAAAAGACAGAATGGACTTCCTAGCAAGACCATATGCAACCACTGCAAGAAGGGGGCATGCTGAATCGGAGTGCAGATATAAGCTTGGCACTAGCAAGGTACCACTCAAAGGCACCCAGACAGGCCATCCTCCGCTCCTCGCAGTCGCAAAGCCTCCCCACGGCGGGAAGCCTCGGCACCGCAAAGGGTTCCTGCAGGGATCAGGCCAACTCGGCCACTGGAATGCCCGGGCCCCTACCTGCCCCCAAGTACCATGTGAAGACTGTGGGGCTCATCGCCCACACCCAACCGCCACCGAATGGGCCACTGAGGGATTTTCCGTTTCTGCTGGTAGCGGTTTTCCAGCCCCCGAAGGACATGCTCTCTCTTAGACACAGGAGCAGATGTCAGCCTCATTGCCCGTCACCAGGTACCAGCCGCGCAGAAATACGGGAGGATGAGCGTTGGACCATAGGATGGGTCGGGAAAATCGGCTGACATTCCCACCGTACAGCTCCAAGTGAACACCCCTGGGGCCCTAAGCGAGCACCGACTAGGGGTGGTCAGTTCTATAAAGGAAGGGTTGCAATCTATTGATTGGGAGGACCTAATGTGGCGCCTCTCCCAAGCCGTGCCCTTACGCTGCATTTTCGCACCTGCTAACGCCGAAGTCACCCTCTCCACCTCCGTGCTACCAGGAGGGGACCCTCCACCCAAGACATAGAGCTGGGTAGCATCCCCTGGTTGCAGGAGGCCCCATACCAGAGGAGGAGGGCCATCCCACCCCCGGGTGAGCACCCTAATGATCACGGGAGCGCCGCCTGGGTGCCGGAGTTAAAGAGGTCGCAACTCATAGCGGCGCAGCATGAGGATGAGGAGCTCCTACCATTAAGAGAAGGGGCCTTCACCCAGGAGGAGCAGTTTAGGGACCTGACAAAAGCCGGCTATCTCCTAGAGGATAACGTCCTATTCCGAGCCTCGGGGACGGAAGAGCCCATGGCGTTATCCATCGAGTGGTGGTTGTGCTCGAAACTACAGGCCCACGTGCTTCAACTGGCCCATGACGGGCTGGGAGGCCACTCGAGTCAACGGCACCGCTAAATTGCTGAGGGGAGGTTTTATTGGCCGGATGGCGGAGGTCTGTGAAAACCTATGTCGCCTCCTGCCCTCCTGCCAGATCGCTGAAAACCAAACGGTGGTCCCCAAGGCCCCTACAGAACATACCTCTGTTGGTGTCCCCTTCCAAGACGTGGTGATAGACTTCTACACTCGGAGGGGTGGAAAAAGACGAAGACGGAAACACCCATGTCCTCTCCATCATCGACCGGTTCACCAGGTATCCCGAGGCGATACGCGGCGCAGCACCAGCTCCAAGAATGCGGTCAAGGCTTTGATCCGTTCTTGCCAGTTCGGTTCCCGCCACGGTCCAGAGCGATGAAGGCCGGCATTTCATGTCAAGGGAGTTTCGAGACGCCATGGCTACCCACGGGGTCACCCATCTCCACTGACCCATACCACCCCGAGAGCCAAGGGATAATAGAGCGTTTCCATCAGACGCCGGAACCACTCTCTCCCTCTTAGCAGAGGAAAATGGGTCGAGCTAAAGAGAATCTGCCTTACGCCTTATTCGCCATCCGCCAGGCTCCTTCGAAACCCTGGGGTATAGCCCGTTTGAGCCCTATTTGCCCACTCCACCAGGGGCCCCTGGACATCTTGTATGAGGCCTGGGCAGAACTGAGAAAGCCGCATGGGCAGAAAAATCTTCCCCCGATACAACGAAATTTGAAGGCCGCCTGGGCCATCGCTCAGCGCACGAGGCAGCCTCCCAAGAGCGGGTCAAGATCCGAGTGGACAAGGAGGCCAGGTCTCGGAGCTTGAGATAGGAGACCAGGTCCTAGTGCTGCGCCTAGGCGCCACCCGTCCCTTGGAGACCCAGTTCACAGGACCCCACCGAGTACTCAGCCAAGAGGGGACAACTAAATTACCTGATCGACTGCGGCAAGAGAAGGGCCAAGTGGCTACACATTAATCTTCTGAAGCCCTTCAAGGAGCGAAAAGCACCTCAGGAAAACCCCCTGGAGCTTCCAGCCGCAGGACTCACCATAGGGCTGGTCGAGAGGGGGCCCCGCCGGAGACCAACTCCGGCGCTGGCTAACCTCGCTGTCATCACCCCTGGCTTGGATGAAACCAGACGAAGGGACGTTGGGACTCTTCTGGAAAGTACCCAAGTTGTCTGGGATGAGCTGGGCTGCACCTCCATGGCCGAGCACACCATCCACTTGGAGGACTCTGCGAGGCCCATCGCGCAAGCTTATTACAAGGTAAACCCGCAGCGGCCGAGCGAATAAGAGCTCAGGTGCAGCTCCAGCTTGACCTGGGATTAATCGAGAAGAGCCGGAGTTGCTGGTCTTCGCCAGTGGTGCTGGTAGCCAAGGAGGGGGGCGGAGATAGGCTATGCATCGATTTCAGGAAACTGAATGCGGTCACCAAGCCTGAACCTTACCCCCTGCCACGCATAGAGGTGTGTCTGGACAGCATCGGCCAAGCCCCTTTCCTCAGCAAAATCGACTTGGAGAAGGGCTATTGGCAAGTGCCGCTTAGTCCGGAGTCGAGACCCCTCACCGCCTTTACAACACCCTCGGTCATTACCAGTGCGGGTCATGCCGTTCGGACTCAAGAATGCGCCCAGTTTCCAGCGGCTCATGAATGAGGTCCTGGCCGGCATTCCCAACTGTGTGGTGTATCTTGATGATATTGTCATCTTTGCTCGGACCTGGGAAGAGCACCAGCGAGTCCTGGAAGAAGTCCTAGAAGCACTACGCAGGGCCAACCTCGTAGTGAATCTGAAGAAGTGCCGCTTGGGGGTGGCAGAGATTACCTATTTGGGCCACATTGTCGGGAACGGACATCTCAGACCGAAGGATGCCAATATCCAGGCTATCAGAGAAATGCCATACCCCACCACGAAACGGGAGGCCCAGAGGTTCCTGGGAATGGTTCAGTATTTCAGGCGCTTTATCCCAAACCTCTCGGAGGCTGCTGCTCCCATCACTCAGCTGTTCCGGGAAAACCAAGAGTTCCGTGCACGCCCGGAGTGCAAGAAAGCCTATGACCGCCTCAAGGAAGTACTCATCAGTAAACCGTGCTCAGAACACCGACTATGATAAACCCTTCTGCCTAGCCGTGGATGCCAGCGATGTCGGAGTAGGAGCCGTCCTGTTCCAGGAAAAGGACCAAATGCGCCACCCTGTTGCCTACTACTCCAAGAAGCTAAACCCGGCCCAGACGAGGTACAGCACAATCGAGAAGGAGCTGCTGGGGCTGGTCCTGGCAATCAAGCATTTCGAGGCGTATCATGCGGACCACCAATTCCGCTAACAGTACTCACGGACCATAATCCCCTCACATACCTCACCAACTTTAGAAACCAAAATAAGAGACTGATGAGGTGGTGTTTGATCTCTCAAGACTATAACTGGACTATCCAGCATATAAGGGTACAGACAATAAAATTGCCGACGTGTTATCCAGGCACTAGTGCCCTCGCACAGTGCCCTAACATCTAAGAGTGATCCTGGCCCCTTGCCCAGAGAAGGTAGCCAGTGTGATCTCTTCCTTTTATTTGTACCTCAGCCTAGGCCACCTTAAAGCACGGTACATCAATTTAGTAGCCTTGTTCCTTCCACTTACCACCGAGCCGCAGTAATCATGTAAGTAGCCTAACTAATTTCAGTAATCTTAACTATTGTGAAACGAGCCACGATGCTCGTGACACGCATGGCCTAAGACCTCAGTGAGGCACCCATTTATCATATGAGGTAACCTCATGAATTAACTAGTAAATTTTAATTGTATTAAACATAAACCATGTTGTAATTTAGTTAGAATATTAACTCTTATGTTGGTGCTACGGTCGGGTTAGGATAGGTTAGGCTAGGAATATCATAGAATGTACCACTAGGCTAGGTCTAAAACACATCATGATTGTAGGAGGTAGCCTATAATAACCGTGAGCACCTTCTAGTACTATTAGAATTAGGTTAAGTAGTGATTGTAGCTCATATCCTATCTAGGTTAGGTAGTTCTGTAGCTAGGTAGGCTAACCAGGACTAATCTGCTCAGGGGAAGGAGAGTAACCTACGAGAGGCGAACAGCTTGTTAGTATAGACCTTCACGCCCGAAAAGGGAGTGAAGGCCCTCTTAAAGGGGGAGCTTTTATAAATATTTACGCTGTTCGCCCTCGAACATTTGGGGATAGAAATATCAGCCTGACTGAGACCGGGAAAAGACGTTGTCTATGTAGGAGCATCTTCAGTTCAAACCTTAACGTCCGTTGAAAAGGATAGGTAGCATTTA
>NC_089745.1:69319152-69326652 GCF_040412425.1 Macrobrachium rosenbergii
ATATATATATATATATATATATATATATATATATATATATATATATATATATATATATATATATATATATATATATATATATATATATATATATATATATATATATATATATATATATATATATATATATATATATATATATATATATATATATATATATATATATATATATATATATATATATATATATATATATATATATATATATATATATATATATATATATATATATATATATATATATATATATATATATATATATATATATATATATATATATATATATATATATATATATATATATATATATATATATATATATATATATATATATATATATATATATATATATATATATATATATATATATATATATATATATATATATATATATATATATATATATATATATATATATATATATATATATATATATATATATATATCCATTTCAAATGAAGTACTTGTTTTGATGTTAAGTGTTCCCATGTTTTCCCAGGCTTAGTTAAGCCAGTGCCGGTGTCTAATGAGAAACTAAGTGCAGGATCCTACCGCAGGTCATTACTAATCTGACCTGACCATAGCAATGCGCCCTAAGGTGACATTTTTAGCAGTCGCTTGCAAGTACGACGCCCCCTTTGAGAGTTCCTTCTGTTGTTACCATTGTTCTCAATTCCCCAGTCATGCGTTCCCCCTTCACATTTTTCTGAGTTTCCCTCCTTCCCACCTACCTGTGCTGCCATCAAAGGTCACCTTTCTTGACCTGACTCGCACCTGTATCCCTGCCTACAAATCCCCCGACTCTCCCATCTGGCATCTCTTCTCTTGAACCTTTATCTGGCTGCCATACAATGACCTTTCTAGATATTTGGGTGGATTAACGACACGCCCTGCAAGGAGGACAATGGAGGATCCATTAAGAGTGTCGAAATACAACCGTCGCCGGCAGACTGTGGTATATATACTGTCCCTGGCAAACCACTGATGTGCTAGTCCCCCTTCAGATGCCACACTGCTAGCATAACTTATGCTAGTCACCCTTCAGGTGTCTCCCTGCTTGTAGAGACACTGCTCAACCTACTTCAGAAGACACACTGCCAGTATACCCCAGCAGCACAGACACACACACACACCTCGCCGCTAGTCAATCTTAAGCCGCTACACTAGTCTACTCACCCGACTTCATACCACTGAATGCCTTCTGCTAGCTGCCTCCCACAGATGTCACCCTGCTGAATTACCTGACAACATCCCCCTGTCCAGAAGTCACCGAGAGGCTACGCTCGAGTCCTACTTGAAGTAGTTCCTACACTGCCTACGCCAAAGATTGCCGTATCCAGTCACTCACCTCTGCGTGCTGATGCCCTACTAGTCTACCAGTGCCACTACACTTCGTTGTATTTCCCTCTGGTGGGGGAACCTTGAGTGATGACGCTTCTGCTGACGTTCTACAGCAGAATCCTAGCTCTACAAACCTCACGTCTTGTCCACGGACCTAAGGTAATGTGATCGGAAGTTGTTTGTTGGCCTCTTAACTATATCCTACTTGTGCTTATATACCTGTTCTTCTATTTCCTGTAACCATATTCCTGTTCCTCTCCCTCAGAGAGCCCTGTGATTTTGAATGTGGTGAAATTGTGATCAATAGTGACACATTGAGTATTCATTCACATAATTGTGTTAAATTTTAATGATTTTGTAAGATAGTGTCCTGATATTTTGCCTTCGTGAATTCTTGTTATTTTACTTGATTCCATTTGTATGTGTTCACCTTTCCTGCCCTTGCAGATTTGTGACAACGAGCCTCTGTTGTGTGGTATCAACTGTAGATCAACAGTGCCACCTTTCTGCATAACCAGGTGCCATATCCGGTTAAGATATCCAGACTATCAACAGTGCAATGTTCTCGCTCATTGTACCCGCTATTGTGCATCTTTTGGATCCTCCCTGATATCTGTTGCTTGTTAGCCTACGAAAGGCCTAGAGCATAAGATTTGTGGTTGTGACACTTTGCTTGAGTACTCTGTGATTCTTTGTGTAACATAATTCTTGACAGTGCCATTGATAGCTCCTGCACAGATTTTTTCTTCTGGTTGAATTAGTGAATTATACTATTTAGTGGACACCTTAAGTTAACTTCCAGCCCTTTCATTTATTGGTAATTTTGAGTATTTTTCACATTTAACTTTTCTGTTCACCAGAGCACAGCCACCCTCAGTCAGGTGTAGTTATCATAAATCCTAGTTAGAGCCACCTTTCCAAACGGCAGCGTGAACGTGACTATATATATATATATATATATATATATATATATATATATATATATATATATATATATATATATATATATATATATATATATATATATATATAAATATATAAGCCTGATCTAAATTCCTAAATGATGTGATAATGAATGTTATTTTCAAACTCGGAAGACAAGCATATGGGACAGAACGAATTATGATTTCCATTATTTTTTCCAAATATTGCTTTCCTATACGTAATCATCTCTCTCTCTCTCTCTCTCTCTCTCTCTCTCTCTCTTTTCTCGTTGTTCCAAAACAGTTCTCTCTCTCTCTCTCTCTCTCTCTCTCTCTCTCTCTCTCTCTCTCTCTCTCTCTCTCTCTCTTTTTCTCGTTGTTCCAAAAACAGTTCTCGATCTCCGTATCGTGAAGAACTTGTAACCTAAATAAAGTAGTATTGATCCGACTTTTTCATTGAATATGAGAATGAATGAGATGAATATCCACGAGAAACTGCAGATTTTCATTTTTTTCCCTCAGGAAACGTAACAAAAGTCTTTTGTTACTTCTGAGAGAACCGCCTGACTAAGGGTCCTGATTCTTCTCTCCCTTCAGCAGTACACGTTTCCTTATATTGTTTTGTGCAACTTCTTTTTGTTTAACGATTTGCTCAGATTCGTCTGCAGTTACCGTAAGAGATGGGAAGGAAGTAATATGTTCATTAGTCAGTGTGCAACCTTTCAAGAAACAATCGACATTACCATAACAGACAAAACATGTTCAATTCTTTCATTCAGTTGCTGCATAATAAATTTTTGCCACCTGTTTGTTTACAGATTTTTACAGACAGACATTATAATGGAAATGAGCGAAAACTAATGCGCAATAATAGAACTGGGGAAGATTTTTTGTCTGATGAAATCCAATTTTCGGGGTATATTCAACACAATTTCGCAATAAGTGATAGAACTATCTGCCTAAACTAACCATAAAAACATTTATTTATTTCATTTTATTCGACAGAGAGAGAGAGAGAGAGAGAGAGAGAGAGAGAGAGAGAGAGAGAGAGAGAGAGAGGAGGAGGAGGAGGAGGAGGAGGAGGAGGAGGAGAGAGAGAGAGAGAGAGAGAGAGAGAGAGAGAGAGAGAGAGAGAGAGAGAGAGAGAGAAATTTATCAATACCCGAGCACATGCAACATTGCCTGGAGGCATTTCATTCCGGTTCTGTATTGAGTTCGATGCATCAGCACACACACACCAGGGCTGCTGAAAGTAAAGGACTGATAAAATAATTCGTCTTATGGTCATTATTTATTTTGTAATAAAACATACGCCAGATTTTGTATGATTACGTTGCAGTTTGAAAATGCGTGATAATTTGTTGATCACAACATTGATAGGTTACTTGTTAATAACAGTAAAATTTGAAGATATAATAAAATGTTTTAAGGCCGTAAAGAAAGAGAACTGTAACAAAAATTAGAGAATAAATAGAAAAAAAATTGAATGAAACATGAAAAAATACAGAAAAAATGAATGAAACGAATAATTCTGGTTGAGTAAAGCTCGCGCGTTGTCTCAGGGAAGACTAAAGCTGAAAATATGTTTTGAAGTTGCGTCTATGGACAGTAAGGTATTCTTGTTTAGAGAATAGTGTGCAGTGCTCATGAAAACTGTTCTCCATCCTCGCATAGTGCTAGACGCGTGATGAAATTCCTCTTTGGCGAAGACTTGTTCGATTGGCGTTCTCACGGGGACAACTATTACAATTCACCACGATATCATTTTTTATCATACTAAAGTGGTTCCACGCTAATTTTATTTCTTTATAACTCACTGTTTAATGTAATTAAACAGTAAGATTTTAATTAAAGCGCATTTTTACATTAGACCGAGTTAGTTATAAGCCTCATCTGCGCATCTACGCTGTCCTGCCTGATACCCATACTCATTATTACTATATTAATTCTCTCTCTCTCTCTCTCTCTCTCTCTCTCTCTCTCTCTCTCTCTCTCTCTCAAGTCTTATTGAGATCATGAGAAACGCTGGAATTTTTTTTAGCTGTTCTATTTCTAACTTCTTACTTATTACTTCCAGCTAGCCTTTTCAGCCTGTCAGTAGGATCAGCGGTCTCCTCCAGTCTGTTCCATCTTCAAAAACTCCCTCTCCTCTTAACTAATGAATGGGTTTGGAATTCTATTGTTATTTAAAAGACGAACTTGAGGAAACTGAAATTGATTGTAAAAGGTAAATAAACAAACATCAGCTTTTTAAGCACGACTTTATTAAGCTGTAATTTTAATTTTTTAAATTACTCCCTTGCAGTTTTCGTGTTCTTGATTAAATTACTAAGATATTTCATCCCAATAAATTTAGCTACAAAAAATTGTCACGTTTTCCTTCTAAAAGGCTTTCTCCATGTACAGAATTAAAGATCTCTCGTATAAAAAGTAAATCAGAAAAAATCACAACGAAGTGTACACAATTCTTCCCGAATATTGCCTTCGATCCATGAATCAGACTGATTACCTTTTTCATTGTTTTTAGTTCCTAAATTTGGGTTTTTCATAGAAAAATGTTTTCCACAGTATATCCACCAATATATCAAAGTTTCTCCTTCAGCATTTTTTTTATCTCTGTGTTTGTACTCAAAAGTTCTTGATCCTCATCTAAAACTTCATTTCGAAGTCGTAATGTAAATTCGTGAACATCTGCATTGTTAAACATTTTTCCAAGGCAAACTTCCTTTCTTGCTTTTTTCATTTCATGGCCGCTGTTGGATTCATAAGGTGTTTTATCACTTGTGCAACATTACATCTGTCACTCACTGATGCAATTTCCTTATCTTTTAACTCTTATACTATTTATAACCTCTATTATCTTATGTAATTAACTTGTTTATTTATCAATATGCATTGCTCCCATCAAAATCTCCATACATGTACGTAGAATTCACGACATCAAAGACAGATTCTGAAGTTTGTTTTCGGTTTTGACATTCTAATAGCCCCCTTTCTCCTAAATGTTTCAGAGTTGGCACTTGATAGTGATAATAATTGCACTGCCAGTTTAAATACATCTCATTTGCTATATTAGTTCTACCATATTCTGATTTCGTCCTGCTTACAAGTAACTGAAATAGTCTCTTCATTATTTGAATCCACATAGGGGGCCAGTGCCGTCAGTGCACCTCGTCCCGTGCATTGTAGGCATTACTTAAGGCTCTTTGCAGCGTGCCTTCGGCCCCTAGCTGCAACCCCTTTCGTTCCTTTTACCGTACCTCCTTTCATCTTCTCTTTCCTCCATCTTATTTTCAACCCTCTCCTAACAATTGATTCACAGTGCAACTGCGAGGTCTTTCTCCTGTTGCACCCTTCAAACCTTTTGCTGTCAATTTCCGTTTCAGTGCTGAATGACCTCATAGGTCCCAGTGCTTGGCCTTTGGCCTAAATTCTATATTCAATTTAATTCAGTTCATTATTAAAAAAAACTCCGAGTCAAGAAAATTATTTCCAACCAGTTGTATTAAGTGATGAACATCAGAAAACACGAAAACTTCTCTATCTGCTTTGGGATTTTTGAAAGATAGCCTATTTTCAAGAGGGTCAGTTTCCAACTCTTTCCAAATGCGACGCGTGGAGTCTGGCACAAGTGACGTCACTAATGCTGTGAATCATACCCAAACCCGCGCACTGGCTGACCTTTCTTTCTAGACCGTGATTTACCGAATACTTGGGAGTCTGAGCGTGCTTGACTGTGTGGGATGGGGGGGACATCAGGATTAATAGAGTACATTGCATAGACTGATCGGCATAATGCTTAAGTGGAATTTATTTCAGTGTAATGTACAGTTAACATTTGTATGGACATAACTAGTCTTTAATACATGTTGCCAGTTCCGTTTGTATTGCTCAGGATTTCAAATGACACGCTTATGAGTGTGCTAAAGGATGCTGTAATATTCCTAATAAGGCCAAAGCTATGAAAATTGACAACAGTGATTGCAATTAATTTAATTTTACCATAACTGTTTGCATGCTTTGTAGGTTGAAGTAGACAACAAAGGCTATTTGGTGTAGAATAAATAACCGAAGGTGTCCCAAAAACAACAAGGAAGCCTTTTAGCTCCCTATTGTTAGTAAATTAATCTAAAGAAAAAAATACACAGTAAAGTTGAATTCATTATATGCGTATAATCACCGTATTATTGCGTCCATAAATTAGTCTTCTATTTATACGATTCCTTTTTGAGACCCGTTTCTAATTATTCAGGCCTTTAATATTATTTATAACGTATAATTTCTATGTATTTTAAGTTTTTACTCCATTTGCTTATGTCTATCTGATTAGCTGCGTGAAAAATAATGATCTTGTTTTGGAAAACTTTGTGAACACTTTCATTTGGTGATCTCAAGATGTTAAACTTTTGTAAAAAAATATTTCAAAGGAGAGTTAAATTCTTCGTAGTTTAGAACACGCCGATATAATTACGACATCTTTATACCACTGAAACCCTAAAAAGTAAGTCACTGCGTCCTGAAAGGTCAGAGTCGCAGATTTTGTAATTAGCTACATATTTATGACTTCTGGCCTGTATTGACAAAATTATGCGTAAAATCCAAAATGATTATGTTTATCATATTTGACTCTTCAAGGCCAAGTTCAAGGTTTCAGATTAGCAGAATTGGTTGCGTAACATTAATTCCCAAATAGTTGTTTTCTAAATTTTTCCTATGAAAGTCATTGCAAAGCACCATTGCTCAGTGGTTTAAATGCTTCTTTACTAGCTATATATTGACATCATACTTTCCATATTCCTAAGTTATATTGGAAGTTCCGTCATAACTATGTTTAGTAAGTTTTTACTGTTAAAGGTCACTGGTTTTCTATAGTTTATGTGTCTTACAGCAATTTACAATACTTGTATCCTTTTCAATATAATGAATCATAACCGTAACTTCATAATAAGTGGTCTCCTCTACTCTTCCTTCCCAAAACTTGAGAAGCTTTACCAACCTGTGGTTCACCTAGCTTAACATGACAACCTCTAAACATTTTGATCTATATTCTTACCTCTGCTGACCTCACATACAAACAAACAAACACAAACACACACACACACACACATTATATATATATATATATATATATATATATATATATATATATATTATTTATATATATGTATATCAAGTAGGAAACTGGGTTTCCCTAGAGTGAATAACTCTGGAGGATGTTAACTTGCTTCTGCTTAGC
>NC_089745.1:69331652-69386652 GCF_040412425.1 Macrobrachium rosenbergii
GTCTTTATTGGCATTCAGTTTCTCTCAGGAGGAGGTTAACATCTCTTGATGAATGTCTCACTTTCTTCCTGTATTTGATAACCCTTTCAACAAAACTTTTGAAAAATTTTATGTCATTGCCTAGGATACAGTAAAATTCTGTAACAGTGTTTATTAATTAAAAAATACTCATAGTAGCGTGATTCAGGCAGAAAAAAAAAAAAAAACAAAATGAGAGACAAAACCACAGTTATGTACTTGTACAAATATATTTAAAAATACATCTAAACTGAGAGCTCTGGGGAATCTTTTTAGGTTTATTTTTGAATATATTTGTACCCTTACGTAACTGCAGATTTGTTTTTCGACAGTGTTTATTGTTAACTTGTATATTATTGCTATTAGATTTCCTAGTATTTTGTCTTATGGTTTAGCAATTTAATAGCCTTACTATTCCGTTGATTTCATGGCTTATATTTTTTCAATTCTTTCTGGTGATGAATTAAACTCCTGCCAATATTCACATTTTACCAAAATACGTACCGTTCAAATATCTGAGGAATTAAGACAAATTTTCTTTACCTTCAGTGTTATGCTTCTCCGTATGACTTTTCAGTCGTTTCTTAGACACTTGTCTTTGAAAATGAGTCAAAGATGCAATTACAAGCGTTATAGTTATTTGAGCCTATTATGCATGCTGTGGGTGTATGGCTGTCAGGACTCACCTGTAGGCAGTTCCAAGGTTGTTGGTAGTATATTTTTACCATAAATCATAATCATATTCTGAAAATATGATTTTTTTGTTTTAGTATGTTTTGTTTTTGACATTCATTTCATTTTTGACATTCATTTCACAAACAAATCAGTGTGCTAGGCCAAGGTTTAGATATACTGGCCCCTCATATCCTACAGTTATGGGGACCACAGTGGGAAGCCGAGGTTTTGGGTGAGAGAAAAAAAAAAATGAAGTACAAGGATGTTCCTAATATGTTCACGATACTTCTGCAAGTTCTAATTGTGAATAAGATAAGGTTTATTGAAAGTTTTTCAATTGATATTATGTACTAGGTAAGTAAGGACCTGGTAACCTAAGCTACGTTATGGGTGTGTCAGGTGAGTATCTGGACCCTAGGCTAGCTTAAGGTAGGTTTGGTTAGGTTAAGTTGCAACCATATTATTTTGATTTAGTGGCATAAGGTAGGCTAGGCTAGGTATTGGTCCAGCAGGGGCAAAGCCGCCCACCCTTCCCCCAGCCAGGTAAAGCCCCAGCACCTTAGGTTAGGTGGGGGTCGAGGGGAGGCGAAGCCTGCTAGCTAGGTAAGGATAAGGATCCACTCCCCTAGGTTAGATTAGGTTAAATCCATGCTTGTATCTCATCCCCTTTGTGTTTTCCCCTACCCAAAAACCCCGCTTTGCCACTGTTGTCCCGTGAATTTTGGATATAAGGTGTACAGTATCTCTAAAACTACTCATTTGCTAATGAAATAAACCTCAGAAACGTTCAAAGTACGAATTGAAATGTAAGAAAATCATATCTCTAACTCTAGAATGTGATTTTGGTTTAAAGGAAATATTTACCAACCTTTTATTCTTTCTTCTTCTTGGGTTCATGCTTCAGGTTATTAATATGTTTAATATACTGTATCCTACTGATTATCTGTGTTTCATAGTGATAAGCGTACTCTAATTAGCCATAGTTGATATTTTGTGACAACTTGGGCACTTCGTTTGCTTCATCTTTATATCATTACTGTATGGGGGTATTTTGTGTCCTAGATACTGGCTGACCAGTAGATGTTATACATTATCCTTTCTATTTACTCTGGTGTTTATTGTTTTAATTTGAATATATTCACTTCTTTACTACTTCACTCTATCTGGCTATTATTGGTCTGTTGTGCGTTGTCATGTTGATTGTAATTGACGAATCATATAGACATACAGTATATAATGAAGTTTTCATGAAGGCATTGTTCTCATTACAGTACTGTGAATCACTGGTTGTTTAAGTAATAAATGAGTTGAATAGACAGTATTTGTACAACATTCTTGTAGAGTTCTTGCTTCCGTAGATTTTGTGGGTTTATTTACTTAGCATGTGTTTGCATAGGGCAGGATACGTAATTCACAAGGTTGTGCAAGTGGTCGGGCGTGTGCAGTCAAATTAAAAAATTCAGTGACACTCACGCAAGTTTGAAGTGACACCCCCTTTACACTGAAAGCAATGACTGGTGAGCACCAGTGGACTGCTGAGTCTGACTAAAGCATCAAGTCTTTTCATTATTTAACACCTGACCACAACATCCATTCTTTGCTAGCTTTTATTCTCACACCGTCATAATACTGCTAAAAACTTGATGTTTGCACATTTAACGGTATTGATAGTTAGTATAATATTGCAACAGTATCATTGGCTTTAGATCTTTTGTTGTAACATTGCTAGGCTAATCAGTTAACTTTCAATAGAGAACTGCTTTCACCCTAATGCATGTGCTTTTGAAATTAGTATGAGTTATTCATATTGCAGAGCATCAGCACCTATACTCTATTGAGATGTAAATTGTAACGTAGGCCAGTAGCAGACATCTTTATTCCTTATATACATTGCCAAACTACGGAACTGTCTTCCTGGCAATATCATTGATATTCATTGCTATATATTTAAGAGTTGATGTAATGCTACTTTGAATTTCTATGCATCAGTATCTGAACCTTTTTTGCTTTTATAATTATAGTATATATGTAGTATGACAATTCTCAAATGGCCATTTTGACTTCTTCCATATGGATGTATGCATATTTTGAATAAGAATGATGTTAATCAGTTTTCTTAACAGAAGGGTCTTTATGTTGTAGATATCAGTGCTGCATACACCCATTTTCTCTGTCACCCCTCAGGGACCTTTGTTCTTCCCCTTATTTTCATTTTTTTTCAGTGACCTTCAAGTCCCCTTATGCCATACCCATTCATGTGCAGAAGATTTGCATCTTTATAAACGATTCTCCTTACCTTCTCAGGTCTGTTCAGAAGTGCTTTCTTGAGGTTGCTTTAATTTTGTATTATGCTGTCATTGTGGATCTGGATTTATCCCTAAATGAGGCAAAGAGCACTTTATCTCTTTTAATGGAGCAATTGGATCCAAGTGAAACTTCCTTTCCATATCTAGATCCCAAAATCCCCTCTCCCCCCCGCCCCAACATAAGTTACAGTATTATATAATTTAGAAATGGAACCACTTTGAAGCACCAGTACCTTTGGTGTAGAACAAATACCATATCTTTAAAGGCTCCCATCTTGGACTTAGCCGTATACTTTTAAGAGTCTGGGTGTCCTGTTTTGGTGCCATATGTATTTCTCCTGAATATAAATACTTAAAATTTGCCTAGAACTTTAGTGTGTTTATATGGGATATTGTGTATGTAATACTTTTTGATGGGGTGTAATAGAAGGCTCTCCATTTCTTGATTGTAAAATTGCCTTGCCTCTCTCTTGTCATGCACTTCAGGTTTCACAGTCCTATAGATATGGCGAGGAAAACATGAAATCAAGAATCAGCCCGTTTGAGTAGTCCTTCTTGCTATTTATTTTACTAGACACATGATTGTTGGCCCCAAAACTAAGTTTGTATAGCATGCAACTCTTGTTGCAGTTATTTACTACTACAAGTTTGGGTCAGTTAGTGGTGTATTGTATAGGGCCTGGAACTGAACTTTGAATGCAGAATTGAGTCCTAAATATAAGTTAGCCAGTCGTGTACAGTTGCCGCCATGTATTTCAGTACCCCTCACGGTGAGCTAAGGATAAGGAAACAACTGGCTGCTCCATAAAGTAACGGTTAATAGGAGGGTTCCCGGCGTATATAATCTTTCACTTACAAAAGTTTATCTTTTGGTACCAATTTGAAGTTTAGAATCTATAGAACAATTTTTAGTCCGAGTGTCAAGCATAGAGACCCCAAATAAGGTTTCTGGGGGAGGAGCAAAAATACTGCCCCCCCCATGTCAAATATGAAAAAATATGGTAACGTTTGATCCATTGGTCACATTTGAACATGTAAGGCATCAATGAATACGGAATCACAAGGGGCATCTTGTATTTTATTAGTTTTAAACATTAAAATATTTTCTCAGATACAGGCACATTTACATACAAAAAATGGACCACAGGTACGGTAGCTCACAGGTGTATATTTCGTAAAATAAGAAAATTAATGAAATGTCTGATAGAATGGTCATGATTCAGATATATGAGACATCAATGGATTCAGAGTCACAAGGGCAATTAGTATTTAATTTTGAACATTAGGAAGCTATTATCTTAAATGCAGGCACATATATATAAAACATTGGACCACAGGTCCAGTAGCTCATAGGTACGCATTTGATATATATATATATATATATATATATATATATATATATATATATATATATATATATATATATATATGTATATATATAATGCAATGTGTGTGTGTATATGTGATATTCATGTATAAATGTACATTAAATGCAATGGAAACGAGGATATTCATGAAAATGTCATTA
This sequence comes from Macrobrachium rosenbergii, assembly GCF_040412425.1. NCBI lineage: Eukaryota > Metazoa > Arthropoda > Malacostraca > Decapoda > Palaemonidae > Macrobrachium > Macrobrachium rosenbergii. The sequence goes on from NC_089745.1 coordinate 69,336,180, forward strand.
ACATGGCAGAGGAGAAAAGTAAATTATTTGAAACCAAATGGAAATGACTATACCTATCAGTACTAAGAGTCCAAACCCCATGATTATCAGTTACACTCCGGAGCATTTTGGGCACAGATGCAGCATGGTCGTGCACAATGTCAAGCCTCCCACGCAGAACTTTCCCACCCTGTTTCAGCATGCTGCATAAGCTGCAGTGGTATCCGTTCTTCTCTGATTTGGTAAACGTGCTTTGATTATTTCAGCGACGACATTTGTTTCAGAGGCAGCGTTGCCAACAGCTTCTTGTTACTATAGCAGGGCATTTGCTGCTACTATGTGGAGCTGCCAGTTGTTTCCTTATCCTTAGTTCATTGAAATAAATGACGGCAACTGTACCATGCTCCCACTTCATTATTCATTGTGAATGAGTGTAAATATACTTGATTACGTTGAATAGTTGATGATAATTGGTAACAAACTTTAGTATCAATCTTTCACCTGCAAGCTGACAAAAACTTATGATTGTTTGTCAGAAATATGATTTAGTGCTTTGTGCTTGAGATCTGTCGTTTTATAAATTTTTCATTTTGCTCATCTGTTTTCATTTTCACTGTTTACTAAGATTTTACCTTTTAGTCATCACTGCTCAAAGTACCGGAACTTCTCTGTCAAGACTGGTGTAGCCAGCAATTTATTCTTGAGAGCCTTACAGATTTGCTCCTCGAATTAGTAGTAGTCCATAAACAGCTCTCATCCTTGAGGTAACCTGATCATACAACAAAGAAAGCCATCTATAAAGCTAGCATTTTATTCTACCGCCCTCCTCAAAACATAACCAGGGAGATGCCAGGTTGTAAAATCAAAATCCAACACCTAGATGTTTATTAACCCTTTCGTGTTTACCTGCCCAGATACTCTAGCCAAATCCTTAGTCAACGTCCAACAGAAGCAAGTCCCCTGGGAGAGAGAGGGGTATACAAAATCCCTTGTCCTGACTGGGACAAGACAAATCCTATATCTGATATACAAGTAAATCACTCTCACGAAGATTAATGCAACACAAAAGTTCAGTAATATATGGCCAAGAGAGCTCGGCTATTTTCAACCACATAGATAACCAGAATCATCGAATAAATTGGAATGTATCTCGTCAGATTTATAGCAGGAATTGTCGGATCAAAAGTGAGATGACAGAATCAGCAATGATCAAGAAAAGGAAATGATGAACCTCTCAAAATGAGCCTGGGACTCATATCAAGTCTTGCTCAGATCCGGTTGATAAAATCTCCCTTGAACCAGCTGTAAAAAGATTATGATGGCGCAGTCAACGGGAGTGACTCAGCAGGCTACTTTTGAAATATTCTTTCAGCTGTATAAATATACCACTGGTCTGTACATTTTAATCAGTTAACTGTCTTTTGAGAAAAACAGTAGTTTCCAAAATATAACGCCAGAATATCTACCCTCTGGTGTTTTGATAAGCAACTATATATATATATATATATATATATATATATATATATATATATATATATATATGAATATATATATATATATATATATATATATATATATATATATATATATATATATATATATATATATATATATATATATATATATATATATATATAGTATATATGTATATATGTATATATATATATATATATATATATATATATATATATATATATATATATATATATATATATATATATATATATGTTTCCTAGTGCAGATGGTTCTTATGACTCACATTTATTACTTTACTCTAAAAGGGCCTTGCAAGATAACCAGGACATATAAAAACAAACTAATAGGAGCGATACAAGGAGGAGGGCTCTTTCTCAAAGGGAAGTGCGTGAAACACGTGGATACAAAAATAGGTATATTTTCATAACACACAAGATCAAAGGGGAAATGAACTGAAACACGTTAAATTGCTGCTGCAGAAGTCCTCCCGAAGCGGGGGAGCTCGGGAATGCCAGGAACACGGACCAGGAAAATTCTGCTACGATCGTCCTTCTGAAACGATATTAGGACCCAGGTTACTAATCTAATGCTGGATTTGGGGAATGAATTACTCGGGTGTGCCTGAGAGGGCAAAGGACTTCCTGAATCGTTACTTGTGACTCAGAGGAAGGAGGCAGTGAACACGTGGGCCGGGATTAAACCAAGAAACATCAGGGAATACAAAGTTATAGGCCCAGAAGTTAATCAATGCACAAGGGTGAAGTAACGTGACTAAGCAACTCGTTTTGGGTACTTTACCACATTGTAGGGGCGTAAGGCTGACGTCGGCGTCCAGCGGCGTCTTCTGCCAGAGGTCCACGTGTTTGCGTTGACAAAAAGGGCCTCCTCCCTCACCAAGGAACTGCTTTCAAGTCGTAGGTTGGGGCGGAAAAAGGGCGCCCTTGGGATGATGAAAAGGCCGCAGTTGAGTATCAGCTTGCTTTGGGACTTGCAATCCCCACTTGCAGTCTTTGAGGGCCACGTGGGTCGGGGGGCATGGAGCAAAGGGCAGCTGACTTCACGTGGCGACGAGGGAAAGAACGCGGGTGGGGGAGGTCTGCAGGTCGTGACCTCTTGGCTTAAACTAGCGACGGTGTGTGAGAAAGAGCTGTCCTCGCCCTGACCTTTTATTGCTTCTGGACAGGGGGTAGAGGGGGCGATGTCCTGACCCAGGTCACGCTTCTATATCAAAGAAAACGGCTTACTGTTCTGTTCTGTACCAAAGAAAATGATGCAAGCAAGTTTACTGCCCCAGGCAAAAAGATTAAATCTTGAGTATAAACCCTGACTTCTGGTTCAAACTAACCGAACCAGTATTCACTACTTCTCCCAGGTTCAAAATAGACAGAGGCCTATCTATCGGCCGGAGCAAAGCAGAAAGGCGGGTGCTTTCATAGCGTATTTTGGCGCTAATCTTTTACAGCTCCCCTGGCAAGATGAAATTCACATCCTTTAATCGGGTGCATAATTTCGATAACAGCAAAAATGAGCGAAGAAAACGTTCGACTTTACTCTATCTTCTGCTTTGCTACAACTGTTACTTTACTTTATTTGCAAAACTCTGCTGCTATACTAATCAACAACAAACTGGAGCTTTACTTTGGGTGCAGAGTGCATATTTAGGAAAAGGTGCCCTTATTGCAAATTAATTCTTGCTGAAATACTTGTAAGTACTGAATCTACCCATTCTTTACTCGTTTTACTTTACTGGGGTAAGAAGGCACTCAAAGACAATAAACAGAGAACACTTCAAATTTACAAAATAACAACAACAAAAAAAAATAAAACATACAAGGCAGTAGGTAAAAGGAAAACAAATGTAAAATAAAACAACCAATTCTTAATGCTATCCTGGAATTAATGCAACGATTAGTTGTGCCTTGAAGAGGCTTGTATTAGTGACAAAACACCGTTGGTTTTTAAATAATATCCCTTTACCAGAAATTGTAATAACAAAATTCAATTCTCCTTTCAATCGAAATACAACTGTTCCTTTGCTCGACAAGTATAGCTAATACCTCCCGCTTCACCTAAAATGAAGTGACAGTATTCTGACAGCAGCGAGGTAAAGGGATTATTCATATCTATTTTAATTTGCTAACTTAAACAACGCTAAATTTTTACGTCTGCGGCCTACAACTCGGGTGTAAGCTATAAATAGGCTACTTGCTCGAAGTATGAATGGGAGGATAAACAAATGACGGGGAAAATGGACAAGGGTAACATTCTCCACAAGGATAACTCATAAAACATAAAAAAAGGAAACTACACAGAATGACAAACGAAGGACGTTTCTTTATTTACTAAGAGGTGGGCCACACCACTGGGAATTAAAGGGCAACTTAAAACTCGTCAGGGCAGGGAGTCTTGTGACTCGAGATTCGTTAACAAATAGAGGAAAAGATTAAATGTTAAAGAGTAAATAACATACACAGAAAACGAAGGATAACAGAGTGAGGTATTTATTTTTATTTATTAATCTAACTTCCGTCGCCAATAGACAACGGTCAGAGCTAACTCTCAGCCCAAGGGCTGGGAAAGGAAACCCAAAGATAACGACCCTTCAGGAAGAGCTGACACGCCTGCCTTGTGCCAAAGGGCGGGCGTAAGGGCGTGCCACTTCCCACTCTGTCTCTCTTACTGCTTCAAAATAATTAATTTTTTTAAAGGGGGTGATATCCCATATGTTAACTGCCGCTTAACAGTGGTAAGTAAGGGAAAGTGTGAAGGAAAGATCGATAGAGAAGGGTGAGGGATAGAAATTCAAAGGAAAGGAAGAAGATAGCGGAAGGCCTTGACATCCTCTCCTGGATGAAAGGTGCCAAGACGTTCAAAGATGAAGAAGTGGCCCTATGCCAAGTTTGCACAGGGGCCAGAAGAGCTCGGGAGCTGTTGTGGACTACCTGCGATCGCCCACATCCGTGGTGACTCCATTTTTGTTCAGCAACCTCTCCTCCTTGGACCGTTGTCCTTGGTCGGGAATCGGAGGCCCGAGGCCAAAGGGCGGCAGGGGTGCCATCTGGGTCAGCTGCTGCGACAACTGGCCAGGGAAGTTTGTTCGCCATCTCGACATTATAAAGGAGCAGTTTGCAGAGTTGTCGGCCCAGGAATGTGGGGCAGAATCATGACTTCGCGGGGGAGGAATCGGCGGAGGGGGCGGGGTTGAGAGAGGGGACGGCCGAGGGGGCGGGGTCGACTTGCATGCAGGGGTGACCAGCTCAGGCACTGACATTGGCACAGGCGCTGGTAGCGATGTGGTGGTGGTCTCGTCTGTCTGGACGGACGGAGACTGGCACTGCTCAGCATTGCGCCTGGTGCTAAGTGGCACTGGCAGAGGAGTTGAAAACCGAGATTCTCCTGAAGGGAGATCTGGCTGGGGCCTCGGCACTGGCACTGATGCCGTGCCGGGCACTGGACTCAGATTTGGATGATTAATTGGGAATGGGGGACCCCGGAATGGTTGTGGTTTGAAATGGGACGTAAAGTCTTGGCCCAGGAGGACGTCATAGCCTCCTGGAATGTGTTTTTGCTATGGTGAGACGAAGGGTCCTGGCTCTGTGGGGTCGGGTGACCCTCAGTTGGACCGTAGGGAGGATCATTTTGAAATCGTTTATGCCCTCAATGGTGATGAGCTTGCGTCGGTCTATTATAGCTCCATAGGGAACTTTGTCCCTCCTTATGAGGGAAATTTGTGCGCCAGAGTCGTCAAATGCCTTGACCTGGCGTGCTGAGTGTCTACCTCGAGGAGGTGCCACATAGATGGGACCCTCAGCAGGAGGGCCTAAGGACTTAGGATTCGTTACTGCCAGGGCGACGGCAGGATTTCCGGACTTATTATTTCTAGGGCATTTTGCTTATGAGGAAGAGTGGCCATAAACCTTGCACGCCGTGCAAAGGTTTGGCTGAAATCTCTTCGCACTGCCCGGCAGAGGCGCAGGCGACTTATTAGTGGGGTTGTCCGGGAGAGAGAGACGCTGGTTGTTTACTGCATGCATTGCTCTTTGGCATGCCCGATCTTTTACAGAACCCGCACACAATGGGCTTCTGTGATTGCCCCATTCTTCAGCGGAGGGCAATAAAAAGGAAGGCAGGTGGAGTTATTTTGCACTGCAGGAGCTCTCCTGGGGGTGATGGGTGTCCCAGAGATCCGCTTAATCGGCAGGCAGCACTCAGCTAAGGTAGGGGCTTTTCTCGGCGATGTGCGTGGTGAGGGCCGACGGGGTGTAGAGTAGGAAGTTCTCTATTTGTATTTGTTCAATTGCCTTGTTGAGGGTCATAAGCCACGGACTCGAACCATTTGGCACAGGCACGCTCGGACTGGTATGCCCAGTCTGCCCAGGTCTGATTTGCTTCCTTCACTAACCCGCGCCAGCGCCTCCTCCAGCGTTCAGGGTTGAGGGTTATCTCTTACTCTTGCGATAGTCTGGCGGACGACCCCCAATCTTCCTGCTCCTCCGGCGGGAGGACTTTCCTTAGGCAATCAGGGCCTTCCTCCAAGGAACTTGCCCAACACCAGGGAGAGTTCGGCTGCACTCAGGGGCAGGCCTTTAAAACTGTCTCGGCGCTGTCGAGCCACACCTCGAGCTCGGCCTCCGTCCACTTTGGCATGCAGGCGAGCCTGGCTGAAGGCACACTCATCCCCTGAAGTAGGTTTCCTTCACGTGGTGAGGGGTGAAAGGCCCTGGCTTTTCTTCTTCGTTCTTACGAAGAATAACAACCAGGCCTGACGGATCACCTACAGACCTTTCGATTTAAATGGCGTGGATATTTTCACTTTCGTACAAATTTCTTGGACCTGGTAAATAGGAAAAGGTATCATAGCTGGGATTGGGTTTATATCCGAAGCTAAATAGTGAGAACCGTGGCAGGACCATCAACTGCCCGATAATGTTCGGGACCTGAGTTTTCAGGCGGAACTATTCTGGGACTGGACCACAGATTCCAGGGGGTCTAGTTCTGGGAATAGGACTCTCGGCATTCTGTCCGGTTTGCCCATAATGTGATTAGGGTGGGGATGATTGTATTCTGGTAATGCTCTCAGTCCTATCAAGCGGGTTGGCTTACACTTGAGCCACTCTAATCATGTTGTGCCATCCCCCTTTGGGGTAGGGTAGGGATGCGGACATTTGGGAGTCTGTTCTCACTTGTGCCATTAGTGGAGGAATGAACTCCATGAAAGGCTGATGATATCTTTTTAAGGTTTTCAGGTTTACTTTTTTTTTTTTTCTCTCAATCTTTATGACAAGTCAGTTTAAGGATTTGAGTACCCCTGGACCCTTTGATGGTAGCGAATCGGCACGGTTGACAACCATTGGAACCTCATCTGACAACCCTTCTTTAGAAAAGTCAAAACAAATTCAGAATGCAATAACACTGGAACCATATGCTCCAGTACAAAGGAAACCAATAAAAAGTAAATACCGTCTTGACCCAACCTTGACTCACTTTGACTCCCTCTTTGGGAGTGGCAGTTGGTCAAGGTTTCTAACCCTAGAAACTGACCAGAAAATATCAGCACTCAAGTTGGAAAATTATTTATTGAGCAGACACTCTACGACTGAAATGTCGTTTAGACAAATAAAAGAAAAGACTTGGCTTATAGAGGCCACTTCAAAAAGTCAATCTGAAAATTATTTATCAATATAAAATATAGATAACATAAATATAAAAATAAAAAAGCATGATACTATGAACAGTATTCAGGGTACTATTGTACTTCCTGAGAATAATTACGAGCCAGTTGAAAAGCAAATACTGTTAGACTCACTTAAAAAGAGATACCCCAAAGTACAGGATTGCGAACTATATGATCTGCCAAGTAAAGAAAAGAATAAACAAGTCTTAAAAATCGCAAAAATAAAATTTGAGGGCCAAGACCTACCTCAGAAAATAAAAATTTTAGGCCAAACCAGAGAAGTAAGACCATGCGTCCCAAAGCCGCTACAATGTCAGAATTGCAGTAAATATGGACATGCGAAAAAATATTGTCGAAATGAACCTGTATGCGCGTATTGTGGATCTGAAGAACATGCCACACAATGGAAGTGCAGGGGAACCAAAGTGCATAAACTGTGGGCAAAACCATCATGCAAGATCCAAAGAATGTATGTACTATATATATAATACAGAGTTGAAAATATTGCAAAAAGAACTGGAATGTCTGTAAAAGAAGCTAAATTAGAATTGAAAGTAAGAGGAATTCAAGATCCGTCTAAGAAACGTACATATTGTTTAACAACAAAAACCAATAATGAAACAAAAATGCATACAAATAGAAATAACGGAGCACAGAAAAGTAATTCTCAGGAAGAAATTAATGCCTTAGAAATAAAAACTAAAATGGTAAAGAATAAAGAAACAGGGACAAATGATATGGATAACATTTTATCCAATTCATTTGAAATATTAATGCAAATAGAAACAACACAGGAGGATGCTACTACAGAAATAACAGAGGAAGGACCTGATAGACTAGAAATTAAAGATAAAAAAGGCCATTGGAAAGAAACCACCCAAAACAAAGAAACCAACAATTGTTAGAGAAACGTCAGTCAAAACAAAAACAAGAGATATGAAGAAAGAACAAAAACTAAAACTAGTTAAGAATATTCCATTATCTCCTAAAATAATAGTAAAACCAATGGATACAGACATCCAAAATACCGAAGAAGTGGGAGACAACCGTGCCTTAGACAACAATGAATATGTCAAAGGAGAAGAGATTACTCCATCACCAATAATTGACACAACAAGAACAAATAAAGAAAGAAATATACATGACAACTCTTGTGGATGTAATGATTGTTTCATTGCATTGTGCAACGATAACAAAAACATAACAAAAGATGGCTTAACAAACGTTATAAGAAACTTTATGAAATATAGAAAAAAAGAAACCACAGATTTGAGTACCCATGAAAAAGGTTGCATGTGCGTTGAGCACTTAATATATTATAAAGAAAAACAAATGAATGTCGTAAGAAAATTATTATAAAAAATCCAAATTGATAATACAAAAAAAGAGAGTAAAACTCGACCGTTATAATGAAATATTTTCAATAGCTATATAATACAGTGGAACGTAAATGGTCTACAGACCAGATTACACCTAGGAGAAATACAACGATTACTAAAAGAATACGAACCTATGATATTATGTTTACAACATGTCAACAAAACAATATCAACAATAGGTAAATATACCTTAGCATCTTCATCTAGAGAGGAAGAAGGAAATTTAGGTACTGCTATATATGTACATAACAAAGTATGTTATGACAAAGTACCTGTAAACTTTAATGATCTGCAAATATCGAGTATCAGAATACAAATAAAAAACGATAATTATGTAATTTATAATTTATACAACCAACCCAATAAAAATTATGACTTAGACAAACTTAAAGAATTACCTAATAACACCAAAGAACCTATATTAATAGTAGGTGATTTTAATGCCCACAACCCGATGTGGGACTGTAATTGTACAGACTCAAATAGAGCAGGGAGTAAAATAGAAGAATTCATAGATTCATATGACATTTGCTGCATAAATGAAAACGAAATCAACACATATTTTTCTAAAACACATGGAACATTTTCCTCAATCGACTTAACTCTATGTACAACAAAAATAGTAGATAGATTAGATTGGAATACAGTTGACGACCTGCATACAAGTGACCATTTCCCAATATTAATTTCATTTTTACAAAATAACCCCACCAAGCATGTCCCTTAATATAACATTTATAAAGCAGATTGGGAGCAATATGAATTCCACACTAGGGATATCCCACCATTTGAATATTCAAAAGACCACAATAAAACTAATAAATTTCTTGTTGATTTCATTACAAATGCAGCTGATAAAGCAATACCAAAATCCAAATCTCATCCAACAAAACACAAAGTCCCATGGTGGTCTGAAAAACTAACAGAATTAATAAAAGTAAAACACCAAATTGGGAGACGATTAGATAATTTGAATAGAAAATTCAGTAAAATAAATAAATCATTACCGATATTAGAAGAAAACTTACAAAACTGACTATATTATTATTAGAAATTAATACATTAAAACCTCTATATAACAAAGTATCTGCAAAATTTAAAAGAGAAGTAATTCAAGGAAGAATCATTTCATGGAGAAAGTATGTATCAGATCTCTCTAATAATACTCCCATACAAAAATATGGGAAAAATTTAGGAAAATAAATGGTACCCATGTTAAACCACCTAGACATGCCATAATAAAAGATGGAAAAAGAATGCTGGATCCTAAAGAAATAAGTAATGTAATAGGTGAAAGTTTAGCAAAAGTAAGTAGTGACAAAAATTTAGATGAGCATTTCCGAACTAGGAAAAATAATATAGAGTTAATAACAATAAATTTTGAAACCATAGAAGATATTTATTATAATAGAAAGTTTAATATGGATGAGTTAGAATTTGCATTGTTGAACAGCAATAAATCTGCCCCTGGAGGTGACAGTATTTGTTTTGAAATGATCTGTCATTTAGCACCTTTGGCAAAAGCATACTTATTAGAGTTTTATAACCACTTATGGCTTTGAAATTTATTTCCTAATGAATGGCGTAAAGCTATAATTATTCCTATCCCCAAACCAGGAAAGAGATCCCAGTAATGTAAACAATTACAGACCAATTTCTTTAACTAGTTGTCTATGCAAATTACTAGAAAAAATGGTAAATGCTCGACTAACATGGCACATTCGAGAAAACAAAAATTTTGACTCCCACTCAATTTGGATCACAATGTAACAGATCGACACTGGATTCTCTATCTAACTTAGAAGATCACATACGAAGAGGATTTGAACGAAAAACAAATTACTATAGCCGTGTTTTTTGACATTGAAAAGGCATATGATACTACATGGAGATATGCAATATTAAAAACGTTACATGAAAATAACATCCGTGGACATTTACCTATGTTTATCCAAAACTTCTTGACAAATCGCAGTTTTCAGGTGAGAATTGATGATGTTCTGTCTAGAACATTTCCTCTGAAAATGGTGTTCCACAGGGAAGCGTCCTTAGTGGCACGCTGTTTACTTTAGCAATCAATGATATCAGTAATAATCTACCTATTGGTATTAAAAGTAACCTGTATATGGATGATTTTGCCATATATTATTCAGCATCTCGAATAAAACATGCAGAACGAATCATTAATAAAAGCATAATAAAAATAGATGAATGGGCTTTATCTGTAGGCTTTAAATTTTCCATGGATAAACCCAATCATGTTTTATAAAAACAAAAATGGAAAAAGGAGAAGAAATAGACTTAAAAATCAGAAACCATAGTATACCAATTGGCCAAACAGCAAAATTTTTAGGATTAGTATTTGATACTCACATGAACTGGAAAGCCCACATAACATACATGAAATCAAAATGTAAAAGAGCATTAAACCTAATTAAAAACTATCAAACACTACTTGGGAGCCGATAGACATACCCTTACTTTATTGTATAAAGCAACAGTGCTGTCTATCGTAGATTATGGAAGTGAAATATATGGCTCGGCATCAGACGCAACGCTGAAAACGGTAGACCCAGTTCATAATGAGGGCCTTAGAATATGTTCAGAGCTTTTGATCATCACCAACATCATCTTTACAAGTTGAATGTGGTGAACTACCTCTGTCTCTCCATAGAGAGCTAGTAACAATGAAGAGTGCTCTGAGAATTCAGACAAATGATTCTCCAACCAAAAAATTATTTGGATTAAGAGATGTGTTTATAAACAGTCATCCACCTTCTTTCCCAATTAGAGCTACAAGATTATTTGAGTCGCTAAATATACATATACAATTACCTGTAATAATAAAATCGCTCCTCCTTGGACAATGAATAAAATGAGAATTTGTACACACTTGAAATATTTATCAAAAAATCATTCATATACTCCAGAATACCATAGACAACATGCAGCAGAGCATATAATCCGAAAAGGTCCACATTACGCAATATATACTGACGGATCTAAGTCACAATACGGAGTGGGATATGTCATAGTATCCCAAAACAAAACGTATCGGTTCTCTCTCCCAGACAAAGCTTCTGTATTTACAGCTGAGTTATGTGCAATAGTATCAGCCATAAAAATAATAAGAGAAGTCTTGTATAATAATTTTGTAATTTATAGCGACTCCAGAAGTGCTATAGAAGCTATTCAAAGCTATAATCCCAAAAATAATGTTGTACAACATATAAAGTTCTCTCTCCATAAATTGTATAATAAGGGAAAAAATATTGAAATATGTTGGATCCCTGCCCATGTAGGGATTAAGGGAAATGAAGAGGCTGATAAAGCAGCTAAAGAAGCGGTCCACATGACAAGAACAAATGTAGACATACCTATCAGTGACTATACAAGATATATAAAAACAGTCCTTGTAAAAAAATGGCAAAATATATGGAACGAAGAACCTGAAAATAATAAATTAAAACAGATAAAATCCAGTGTTGGAAAATGGAGTTCATCATATCAGAGAGAAAGACAAGCACAAGTAATTCTGACACGTCTTCGAATAGGCCACACTCGTCTGACACATGGGCACTTAATGAGCAGCCCACGTGGCCCGGCTCCCGAGTGCTCAGAATGCAGATTAATAATAATGGTCAGACATGTATTATGTGAATGTCCAAAGTATGACCGACAACGAATGTCTACTTTTGGAAATAGGTCAGTGAAAGAAATTTTATCAGAATCTTTCACATTTTCAGTCATTCCAATTTTGATGTTCTTAAAGAACTGTAATTTAATTAACAAAATATAAAAATAAGTAAATAATAGAAATATGAAAATCCTTTTAACATTTGAATTTTACAAAAAAAAAGAATTTTTAAAATTTTGTTTAATTTATATTCTGAATTTTAATATACCGATTTTAGTATGTATGTAGGGAAGTCTGAGTAAATGTATTTATTGTATGAGAGCATGTGCCTATGTGCAGTTTTTAATTTCATTTTAATTCATTCATCTTAGTATTGGATGATCAATTGGGTCCTAGCGCTTGACTTCAGGCCTAGACCTAGTATTTTAATCAAATCCTTCGGGCCAGCCCTATGAGAGCTGAAAGTCAGCTCAGTGGTCTGGTTAAACTACTTTAATAATAATAATGAAGGCACTCATCCCCTGGGGGGGCAGGTGGAGGTGAAGGGCCACTCTGTTGCAGCATCGCGAGTTCATGGGCACGCTGCTTGTCCCTGTCTTCCCTCTCGGCTTCTTCTCGTCTCTCCTGAGCCTGTCTTTCGGCTTCTTCTCGTTTCTCCTGAGCCTGTCTTTCTGCTTCTTGTTCCTGTCTCTCTGCTTCTTCTCGTTTCTCCTGAGCCTGTCTTTCTGCTTCTCGTTCCTGTCTCTCAGCTTCTTCTCGTTTCTCCTGAGCATGTCTTTCTGCTTCTCGTTCTTGTCTCTCGGCTTCTTCTCGTTTCTCATGAGCCTGTCTTTCTGCTTCTCGTTCCTGTCTCTCGGCTTCTTCTTGTCTCTCCTGAGCCTGTTTCTCTGCTTGTATGGCATCCATCCTCTCCTGTACCCAGTCTCTTAGTTCTCTCCCGGAAAGGCCGAGTTCCTTAACTGAGGACATGAAGAACTTGAAATCCTTGCTCTGCTGAGACCGTGTCGACATTTTGCAGGTGGGAGAGGACGCTAGTAACACACAGAATTAATTTCCCAGAGCTATGGGAATTTTGGAATTTTTCCCCCAAAGGACGTAGGAATGATCTCCTGCCCAGGCACAGCGGGCTACGGCGGGGAATTAAGAAGGGGAATGTTCCGGTCTCCCAAGGTACCGACAAAACGGGTTGGTTGGGGACGATGATTAGCAATTATTGGTCTCCTGATTTACCGACGGAGCGGGCTGATTGGGGACGATGATGAACAAATGACTGGTCTCTCCCAAGGTAACGACTTAGCGGGTTTAGTTGGGGACGATGATTAGCAATGATTGGTCTCCCGATTTACCGACGGAGTGTGCTGACTGGGGACGATGATGAACAAATGATTGGTCTCCCAAGGTAACGACAAAACCGGTTCAGTTGGGGACGATGATTAGCAATGATTGGTCTCCCGATTTACCGACGGAGCGGGCTGATTGGGGACGATGATGAACAAATGATTGGTCTCCCAAGGTAACGACAAACGGGCTGACTTGGGGACAAGACAGGAATGTATAGGTCTCCATAATTACCGATGAAACGGGCTTATTTGGGGACTAGATTGGGACATATATATATATAGGTCTCCCGAATTACTGACGAGGCGGGCTTATCTGGGGACTGAATTGAAAATGAATTGGTCTCACCAAATTACCGATGAAGCGGGTTTATTGGGGACAAGAATAGAATATATATGGGTCTCCAGAATTACCGACGAGGCGGGCTTATCTGGGGACTGAATTGGAAATGAATTGGTCTCACCAGATTACCGACGAAGCGGGTTTATTGGGGACAAGAATAGAATATATAGGCTCCCTAGAATTCCCGCACAGACGAAGTCTGATTAGCGAGGGCGCTAGTTTTACTGACTTATGGGAGAAGTGTTATTCTCAAGGGCAATTAGGTGGGTGGCCATCCCACATTCATAACAGATAGGCAACACACACAGCCGTAGTAAAAGCACAAAACAAAACACACAAAAAAAACCGAACAATATATAATGTCAGACCCCCAGTAATGCAAAACAATTTGGTAGAGCGAAGAAAATCAAACAAACAAATTTTTACACATTCCTAACTGGGCTACGAATGGCGGACCAAGGTCGTTTCTCGGTGTGTTTATCTTATAGGCGGTCTGCACCGAATGAATGAACGAAGTAAACAAAGTCCGGGACTTCCCCGAACGAGACAACGGTTGTTGACCCTTTTACGTCCTTGGCGTTAACCTGGTATAATATACGCTTTCACTCCTATTTCTAAACGAGAGAGAGAGAGTAAAATGAGTCAGCGATGCTAGTCTGACTTTCGAACATGTGTTTTCCGTCGATTTCTCGCGCCTATTTAAGGATTCGGTTTCGAAATCACTCGTTTCTACAGGAGGAATGTGCGCACTATTCCTTTAATGAGTTAGCACCTAAATAACCTAATTGAATGGCATGCAAGCCGCGTGCAAAGGCTTCCAAAGCTAAGTTTCGGCGATTCTCTCTCTCGTTTTCCTCTGACATGCGCCCTACTATAAAAAAAATTCCTAGGGTTAGTCACGTTTGCTAAAGTGTCCACGCTAAATAAACACAGTTTACTTTACGCAGAATTTCCTTGGCCTGTTGCGCTGGCTTTTCAAAGGTTGGTAATCTGTCTACGTATCCAGCTTAGCTGAGCTAATTGCTGATTTCACAAATTGCAACACAAACAACAAAAGGGAGGAGGGGATGCAATCATTACGAGAATCACTGGTCAGGTCGCCATTTTTATGTTTCCTGGTGCAGGTGGTTCTTATGACTCCACATTTATTACTTTACTCTAAAAGGGCCTTTGCAAGATAACCAGGACATATAAAACACAAACTAATAGGAGTGATACAAGGAGCGGAGGGCTCTTTCTCAAGGGAAGTGCGTGAAACACGTGGATACAAAAATAGGTATATTTTCATAACACACAAGATCAAAGGGGAAATGAACTGAAACACGTTAAATTGCTGCTGCAGAAGTCCTCCCGAAGGGGGGGGAGCTTGGGAATATATATATATATATATATATATATGTGTGTGTGTGTGTGTGTGTGTGTGTGTGTGTGTGTGTGTGTGTGTAGTCAATACTTTGTTTCTGAGTCTTGGCAATTTTGGTGGCACAGACCCTAACAGGATCTTCCCCATCATTTTTAAAAAGGTTGCTGATTCCATTGCTCCTAAGATTATTACTGTTTTTAGAAGATTAGTTGGATTTGCAAGTTTTCTGTCTGTTTGTAGGAAGGGAAGCATTGCCGCATTTCCAAAGGGGCTAAGTCCATCCTCATGTGCCATTGAATTACCCGTTTTATCTAAAATTTTTGAAAAACTGCTCTCTAAGTGTAATTATAGGTTTGTTGAAGATAATAAACTGCTACCAGAATTGCATTTCTGGTTTTGTAAAGGCCTTGAAACTTCTAAAGCACCATTGTCAATATCTACCATCTTGCAGAGTGCTCTTGATGAGGGTGCAGAGGCAAATATAAGTTAAGTATATCTTAGTTTAACCAGACCACTGAGCTGGTTAACAGCTCTCCTAGGGCTGGCCCGAATGATTAGACTTATTTTTACGTGGCTAAGAACCTACTGGTTACTTAGCAATGGGACCTACAGCTTATTGTGGAATCCGAACCACATTATGATGAGGAATGAATTTCTATCACCAGAAATAAATTCCTCTAATTCTTCTTTGGCGGCTCGGAGAGTCGAACGCTGGGCCAACAGCATGCCAGTCGAAAGCTCTACCACTCCTCCAAAGAAGAACTAGAGGCAAATATGGTCATTCTAGAATCATGAAGCACTTATCTACAAGCTAAGATTACTGGGAATTGATGGATCTTTTATTAATATTCTGAATGAATTTTTAATAGGCAGAACCCAAAGGGTCTGCATTGATGGCCAGTATAGTGGTTTTAGTAATGTCATTTTAGGTGTTCCTCAAGGTAGTGGTCAGTGGACCTTTGCTATTTATTATCTGTATTAGTAACACGTGGCAAAGTCTGGAGAACAAACTAATTTCATATGCCGATGATGCTACTCGTATAGCTGTTGTTCCTTCTCTGCACCATAGGCCTGTGGTTGCAGAATCCTTGAGTAGACATCTGGCACAAATTTATAAGTGGAGTAAGCCTTTGGGCATGAAGCTTAACCCATCTAAAACTCAAAGTATGACGGTTATTCAATCCAGAATACTTTTGCCTTTGCGTCTGATTTACATTTAAATGGTGTAGTTTTAAATGTCAGTGACTCTTTAGATTCTAGGTGTAACTTTAAACAAGAAACTGAGTTTTGAGAAGCATATATGTAATATTGCGTCTTCTGTTTCTCAAAATGTTGGTGTCTTGCAGAAGTGTTTTTTAATGTTTGGGGATGAAGCCATTATACTGTATCTAACCTACGTGTTTTAACTCTTCTTCCTTCTTTTGGATTACTATTCCCTAGTGTGGTCTTCCGTTGCTGACTCTCATCTCAAACTATTGGACTGGGTCATGTCATCAATCAAGTTTATTTTGCCAACTCTTAATGTTGACTTATGGCATAGACTAAAATGAGTCCATTATGTTTGTTGCATCAAATGTACTACAATGACATTCTTTAGACTCCATTTTTTTTTTACCTGTCCTAACTGTTTTTGCTCATAACACCAGGCAGGCTGTTGGTGCAAACAGTGTATTTTCTAGCATCAGTTTTAATATTACTCAGTTTGCTATGAGTTTTATCATGGCTAGAACTGAAATGTGGAATAGATTGCCTAGTGTAGTTGTGAAATCTTCTCATCTCCAAATATAGGAGCAAATTTATTCCTTCTCTGTGCTGACACCTCCTAAATTTGAGGTGCATCATTTTTATTTTCTATTCCCTCATATTTATTTATTTATCACCTTTTCCAGTAACTTGTCTTTCTCTGCAGGCTGATTTCCCTTTGGAGCCCTCTTGGGTTTATAGTCTGCTGATTCTGTACATAAAGGTTTTCAGCCACAGGATTCAAAAGCTTCATTCGTTATTTGTGGAGACTGTAATGCAAAGCAAAGTGAGGGGCTACATTCTGATTCCACAGATCAACAAGGCCGGTCTGCTTTTGAGTTCTGTGTCCCCTCCGATTTTGTCCAGCTAATTGGGGACCCCACACATATTTCTGGTATTCGATTAGATCTCATATTCACAGATGTTCCAGCTATTGTCAAGTCCAAGGTCTGTAAATATATAGACACTTCTGATCATTGCGCCATTGAGATGGACATATCTGTCAGTCAGTATACTCCTAATGTCACCATTGGAAAAAAGGCCTGGCTGAAATCTAGAGCCAACTGGTATCACATTATTGAAGCATCATCTATCTTTGGATCAGACTCGTCTTCCATTCCACCACTACTAACAGACGGTGGCAGATTGGTTACTGGCTCTAGGGAAAAGACTGAACTGTTACATCGAACTTTTGAGGCTATGCAATCAGCTGAGGATGTCCCTCTCCTGATACTTGTCATCCTGAACCTGTTCTTATAAAATTTGCATTTTGCCCAATGGATGTTAAGAAAATTCTGGATAATCTTGGTAGCTGGGGTGGAGAAGTCCTGGTGGTTTCTTCCCATTGTTTTTATAAAAGTTTCTAGTTTTTTTTCTTCCAAGAT
Source organism: Macrobrachium rosenbergii (assembly GCF_040412425.1). NCBI lineage: Eukaryota > Metazoa > Arthropoda > Malacostraca > Decapoda > Palaemonidae > Macrobrachium > Macrobrachium rosenbergii. The sequence goes on from NC_089745.1 coordinate 69,353,995, forward strand.
TAGTAGATTCTATAGATTTTTATGTCGACATAGTATCCTTGCGGATGAGTGCAAGCTTAATAACACAGAGCCTGTTCCAAAGAGTGGCATATCTGCAGACTGCAGTAAATACAGGACAATTTCTGTTCTCCCTGTGTTCTCCAAAGTTATTTTAAGCCACTTTATAAGTATATGGAATATAAAGGATTGTTAACTGATAGTCAGTATGCATACAGGAAGAGTTAGGTACCTGAGATGCTCTTTTAGACTTGACATGCCATTTGCAAGAGAAGGATTTTGGGTGCAGAGTAATTCAAATAGATTTTAGTGCTGTTTTAGATTTAGTAAATCACAAGGCACTTAATTATAAACTTCAGAATCTTGGAGTGGGTGGATATGTTTTTGGATTACTTCAAGATTTGCTTACAGGTAGGCAGCAGTGAGTTACTGTCAATGGGATCTTTAGTGTGCGGAGTTCCACAGGGTAGTGTTCTTGGTCCACTGTTGTTTTTAGTATATACAAGTGATATTGTTGTTGGCCTGGAGAACAAAGTTGTTCAGTATACCAGTGATACAACTTTGGTGGGTGTAGTAAAGTCTTCACTTATGAGAAACGAAGCTGACTTCAACCTCAATCAGGACATGGACCGGGTCAGTGAATGGTGGGGTTTGAGGCTGAACTCCAGTAAAATGAAAACACTATTGATTAGTAGATGTCGTACAGATTTTCCACCCCATCCTCCCCTTCAGGTGGATGGGACTTTGCTGAATGGGTCTGAAGCTCTAACTATTCTAGGTGTGACTTTTTACTCATGTTATTTTTGAGAAACATCTAATGAAAGTTTCAGCAAATGCCGCACGAAAGTTAGGAATTGTTCATAAGACCTCATGTATTTATAACAGTGATAAAATCAGTACACCCTGTTTAGGTCATCAGTGCTTCCTTTAATAGTATATTATTCTCCGGTGTGGATGTCTGCTTCTGCCAGAGATTTATCTCTTTTAAATAGAGTTGTCCGTGGTGGTAGCTTTCTGTTTCCTAACATTACCAGTTGCGACTTGGACCATCGACGGATGGTCTCTTGTTTGTCACTTTTTCATAAGTTGTATTTTAACAGAGATCTTTCACATTTACAGTTAATCCCTGATCCCCTTTTCCTGCCGAGAGCAATCACATTCGATAAACAGCAGCACCAGTATGCAGTAAATGTTCCTCGCTGTCGAACTTTTCAGTTCCAGAAGTCCTTTATTCCTCACACCGTTGGACTGTGGAAGGATGTCGTGCAATTGAACTTCAGAAGTTCAAGCGAAGATGCAGTGCATTACTACCCTAATACAAATCAACCTGTATTTTAATAGTTTACTTGCATTTTTATTTATTTACTAATTTGTAAATTTATTTGTTTTTTCATAAATCATCTCCCTGTTGTATTTCCCATTACCCTCTGTTAGTTCATCGGAGTGAACACCATATTCTTTGGAAGCTTGAATTTCAAGTCAGTGGCCCCTGTGGGCTTGTTCCATATGAATAGGGTTCATCTTATGAATAATAATAATAATAATAATAATAATAATAATAATAATAATAATAGCTGAAGATCTAAAGAAAGAAAGAACAGAAGGCTATTGTACCTTGTACCTCTGTAAATCTTGAACAAGTAATAACACTGGACGAAAGTACGGTGAAATATTTGAATACAGGGAATGACGAATTTATGTATATTACTTTGCATTAGACTTCTTTTTGAAAAACTCGAGTTCTCCAGGAAGGTTTTTGAGGCCTATTTACCACTTACAGTGACTGCCCTGTCAAGGGTCCTCTAGACCAGGGAGTTTTTGACCACGCACTGATGTAGAATTCCAATTACATGGCAACTGAAACAGAATATTTTGTTCGTGTTGTTGTATTGGATCCTCATTTCATCATTGGTTTTTTGCCCTTTGTTTAGAAGGAATATTTATTCTATCAGGAATATTTTGACCTTTTCATTATTGGTGATTGAGATTGAACGAAATGTCTGTTATCTCTAGTAACACGGCAATGGCTTTGTCAAAAATTGAGGTTGCTTTCTGGTTTACATTTTCCAGGTATTCAATTTCCATCGAATGAAGAATAATTTGGAGCCAGTTCATAAAATTTTCGTTTTATGAAGAATAGTTGGGTATCATTTTATCGAGGTTTATGGAATCCGGATTTTAGCATTTGAACAAGCAATCTTTGTAATTTTCTGTTTTCAGATATCTAACCCCCTCCATTCTCTCTCTCTCTCTCTCTCTCTCTCTCTCTCTCTCTCTCTCTCTCTCTCTCTCTCTCTCTCTCTCTCTCTCTCTCAAGATTCTGGAATGATATGTTCGTATCCACCTAATTTAAGAAGCTAAAATTTATACAAATAATTTCCTGAAGAAGTTCGAGTTAAAGTGAAAGACTTCTCAAGGGCCTCTCCTATTAAACCTTGTAAGAACTTCGTAAAAGTCTTTGGACTTCATATTAATTTGGAAAGTTGAAAGTTCCCAGTGATCATATTTTGTGCGTCATACATTTAAAGAATCCAGTATCATCTGTTCATAATACTTCACGTAAAATGTATTGTGGCCTTTAGATATTTTACATAAAGAAACATGGTTATTTAAAGGGAATTTGAATGTTAATTTGTGTCGTAATATTTTGCAATATCTTAATTTGACGCATTAACAAAACTTAATACCGCAAGAAAAGGCAATCATATACCCTGCAGTGCTTTTCAAAACCGTACATTAAAGTTCATAAGCAACAAGTGACGTATGTGTGTGGCTTTCGTATGACTGTTAAAAGCTCTATCGAAAATTGGCTGTTGTGATAATCCCCTTGCTTTAGAAATTATGTGAAGGGATTGTAATTCTAGTGATGGGGCTGAGTTATTGGTGATATTCTAATCGAGTCATGTAAGACCCAATCTGGGATAACTTTAAAACGCTGAACTGTATGTTTTAGCAGATGATATATATATTGGTTAGTGTTTCTACTATTTTTAAAACACTGATTGTTTTAACAGTTAGAAGAATATTTGAGGCTAGCTGAAAGGTTAAATAGCAATAAACATTCTATTAAAGAAAACTGAAAATCAGCCCTATGCAGCAAACTGACGGGGGACTTTTCATGACGAATGATGAAATATCCAGGAGGGGCAGTGATAATTTGAAATCAGGTTGAAATAACGATGTAGAAATATTCGGTTCACACTAGCAACAGAACACTCATGATTTTTTTGAATTATGAATTACCATTTTTGTTGAAATGTATTCATCCTCTGGAATATATTATAGAAAGTTTTTTTATATTTTAGGTCGCTGTGTGTTATCTGGTTTAATATTTTCTTCTTTCCTTTGTGTTCAGAAATTTTAAATATTCGATTTTTAGGTATCTGATTGGCTGTATTGTTTTCAAATAAATTTTTTTGGATCCAAAATGTGATAATGATAGAGTTTCAGACGTCGAATCGTCTTCCAAGATACCACATTGTTTAATTATTGTTACTGTTACAACTAAAAATTCTGACTACGATATTAATTCAACAGTTTTTCAATTGCACATATTTATTCGTAATATGTTGGCAAGCGAACACTCTTCTCTGTTGTGTATCAGCAAACAAGTTTTTTTAGCGCAAGCAAGTTTTTATTTCCCTCTGAACATTCTTGGCAACTGCATGATTCTTGCAATGTGTCCGGGATGTCGTTTCCTCGCAAAGTTTAATCAGTCACTCCTGGAGTGAGTGTTGTCTTCTAGATGGATTTATTGCACCACGGGCGCTGATAGTCTTAATCCGTGTCCGTTCAATGGAAGGGCATTGGCCTTACGATGTATCTCTTATAGATTATGGATTAATTTTTACATTATTTTTAAGTCCTATGGCCAGTGGAGCAGGCAAATTAATGTCTGTTACTAGCTGACCAGTGAAAAGAGGAAAATGGTTTAATTGTCACTTTAGGATACACTGTGAAGTAAGTGTAACGATTTCACAGTATAATGATAGGCAGTTGTTTTAAAATTCACCATTTTACTCTATTTTTGTCTTTTAAATATCTTTTGTTTTAAATTTTCTCAAGAAAAGAGCTTATTATTTGGTAAAATAAATTTATAAATCCAAGGTTTTGCAAAGTAAACAGATTAGATTAGATTAGATTAGACAAAGGTAGATAACAAAGTATCGATGAAGTGCATTAATCAACAGCTCTAGGACGGTTAGTATCGAAGGAGAGACATAACATGGAGTGATAAATCAGAGATAGAATTCAAAAGAGTGACATAAATGTATGCCAACATTATGCACAGGGATTCATCCTAACGCAATATAGGGAGCCCCGCATACCTGGCCCAATTGGAATCCCCGTAACCTTGCCTTAAACACTACTTCAGTCCCTAATTGGTTAAAGGATACATCTTAACCTTGCCATGGATCAGGGGCATCGTCCTCACCTGACCCCTTTGAACCTTGCTTAAAAGTTATGATAATACCCAAATAGGATGTCGTGTACTACATGAGCGGGAGATTTTCCTTCCTTTAAGAATACCCCTTACAGTCACCCCTCCTAAACTTTCCTAGAAGTTATGAAGCCTCCTTCCTCGACCTCCCCATAACCGTCCGTACACTTAGCAGCGAAATACCTACCTTGAGTTTGGGAGGTCCAAAGGGTTTTCCTCTTAATAAGTATTTTTCTCTCTACTTTAAGTTATTCCTAAAACACAGTATTACTGTATTTTCCTTCGCTAAGACACTACTTTTAAAAGTAGTGCCGTAAGATGCTTTGGGTTATAGTATGTATCAAGAAATACTGGTTATATACGTTAAAATTAACGTTAAGATAGGTTAGTGAGGAAGTTGATGAGCTTTACACTATGTATAAAGGAACAATTTGTAACTGATAGCTGAAACTTTTGTTTAAGAGCAACATTTAAAAGGATGCTTCGAGGATATCAAGTCTAAAAGCTCGATTTGGATATAGTAAAATCTTTGTTGCCGCAAGAACCATCAGATGCGGATTGTGTACTGAGTAAAATGTTTTCACTTCTAAGAAGGCTGAAAATACCTCCCAACACTATCCACAAACAAATAACATAAGAATTACCTCCAATAAACCAAGTAAGAATTTGTATCAAAATATAATTCGAAATATCACAAGAATTCATTCAGTTTTATCTTTTAATGAGACCTTTTTTAACCTTCAAACATCATTGAGTGCAATAAAGACTTTTCTTTCATTCTCATTCTTTATTTTTCAAAACATATATATGTATATGGGTGTATTTATATGTTTATATATATATATATATATATATATATATATATATATATATATATATATATATATATATATATATATATATATATATATATATATATATATATATATATATATATATATATATCAAGCGTTTTTCTTCAGGCAGGAGTTTGCTTCCGTTCTGAATCTCTGCATGTAATTTTGGGACGAAGTAGCTAGCCCGTGCCATCTCTGTCTGGTACCTAATTTAATATTTAGGTTTTTGGAAGCACAGAATCCAGAGAGATACTTATATTTCTCAAGCGATTTAGTCTTTTGTATGAGACATTTTCATGTTTTATTAGTGATTTCATTCATGTACTATTATAGCTGTGCGGTCAATTTTATGAGAGAGAGAGGGGGAAGGAGAGGGAGAGAGAGAGAGAGAGAGAGAGAGAGCTAGCGAGAGAGAACGAGAGAAAGAGAATAAATTAAAAAGGTGTGTTATGTACTGGAAATAATTGAAGAGCCAATACCGGTGAATTATTTCTTGTTTTCTAAAGGTAATGGACTTATACTGATACAAGACTTGGGGGCGGGGAGGCGTTAGCCTTGTGCCTTTGAGAGAGAACCTATGTTTGTATAAGAAATAAACTCTCCTTTAGACAGAACTCCACCTTACAGGCTTGACATGTGGCAGCTGAGGTACCAGACCAGACCAGCACACCGTCATAAGACAGTTTACCTCTCCATGTAAACAAAAGGAAGACTACTGGAACTTACCTTAGAATCTTCCTTGATTTACGTAAATAATGAAGGTCGCCGGTGTGGAATTAGAATTCATTTACGTTTAAAAGGAGTTTATTTACAGAGAATGGTGCAGGTATGTGAGACCAAAGATGTAACAATTTACGGACGCATAAATCACATATGATAGATTATAAATGCAGTAATTTAAAGACCCGCAATGTAAATATGAGGGGCCACAGATGCAACAATTCACCATTAAAACAATTAACTCTCTTATGCCAAAATGCATCAATTCACAGGCCGCAATACAATGAAAGGGGAATTTCCAGGATAATGGACATTAGTCAATCAAGATGATCTCTGTGTGGGCAACGGATTCTTGCGATCAGGCTGCGACCAGGAATGGTTGCGAAATTTGGATGGCAGTCAGTAAAGGGTATCTTGGCATAGATTTGCGAACTGGGCAGGCTATGTCGTCTCCTGGAAGAGAATTCCGGAGTTAGGACAAACGCGTGGGGCAAATGAAACCTCCCCTGTTACTAAACAAAGCACAATGCACGACCTTGCCTTCTAAATTTTAGTTAACCAATTTAACACATTAACGGGAGGACAGAATTGCAGGTTATGAGGATACTGAACAAATGTGCTTTAAAGGATGAAGGGGGGGTGGCGCGGCTTACACAAAGGGAACGCCTGAGCAGAAAGGAAAATATGAAAGTCTTGGAGATGCACTAAGAAAGTATTAAATAGACTGGAAAGGGGGACAGGGGTTACTGGCGCAGACTAACTCTCAGACTTTACCTTAGACGTATAAGGGAGCTTGGAAGAAGTACGTCTGCCTCGGAGCCCGGCCGGGAAGACTCTTCCCCTTGTTTTTCAAAATGACGCGGGCTTGGTGCGTCTTCGCCCAGCTAGGTATACCTGAAAAAATAGTCTGGCGTCAGTCAAGAAGTCAAGGGAAACATGGTCTTGAAGATTAGGTGGTTAAAGCTTAAGATCCTAGCTCCCCTGTGCGGGGCTTGCGCCCTACTCTTTCTATAATCTCTCTGATCATAAGTCACAAACACTACCCCACGGGGGCGCCGGGGTGAGGGGCGGTAATGTAGGTGTGTTCTTGTAGTAGGGGGGTTGAAGGTGGGGGAACTCTATTGTTTGGTAGACCTGGGCATTTCCGGCCAGGAGAATGGAATGTAGGGGACTCCTTTTAGTTCAAAAAATTGGTTCTAACTTGGGATTTTCGCTGATTTCTCGGCCTACAATTCATCTGAAAGATGGGTTTATTTCTTGAATATTTTAGTTCCTAGCTGCCTGATGAGGGGAGTGGAAATTCTTGGCAATATATATATATATATATATATATATATATATATATATATATATATATATATATATATATATATATATATATATATATATATATATATATATATATATATATATATATATATATATATATATATATATATATATATATGTGTATGTGTATGTGTGTGTGTGTGTGTGTGTGTGTGTGTGTGTGTGTGTATACAGGGTGTTTCTGAAATTAGAGCCCCCCTCTACAGCATAAACTAAAATTCAGAACCGGTATTTATTTAAGTTTCTCTCTGAGTATTTAATATTTTGCGTGGCCTCCATCTGCCTGTACCACAGCCTGCATTCTTGAGGTGTAAGATTTCAGCAAATCGCAAAAAAGCTGAGACTCAAACTCCATTTCCCTGAGCACTTCAGTCACCTCTCTTTGCAGGTCGTCAAGGCTTGGTATACCATCATAGTTCACTGTGTGCGCTTCAACACGATCCTTTAAGATACTACCAATGTTTTCACACACATTAAGGTCGGGGGAGCTACCTGGAAATTCACTTGATGAGAAGAAATTGATACCACTGTTTTGAAGCAGCTCCTGTGTCTGAAGAGCCTTGAAACATGGTGCCTTATCATGCAAAAATGTGACTTCTTCAACAGATAACACATTTTCAGGACCTTCGAGGAAAGGAAATATTCCACCAGTAAGCACAGTTTCTCTGAAGTATTCACCATTCCATGACTGTCCTTTTTTCTTTGATGATCCACATTAACCTTTTGGCTGTGAACAGAGAAAAATTCCCAAATATTCAGGAAATTTCACAACTTGGCGATAGCGCACGTCATCGCTGATATCATCCAACTTTGCAGCCCAAATGATGTCATTTTTATGATTTGGCTTACTGACTGTGTAAATGAAGAATTCATCTGATGCGGCGACATGGAGAAAGTCAGCTTCATCCCAATCTTTAAGAAATGAACCACAAGACCATGCACGGTCTTCTCTCTGTTGCTGAGTGATGTTGGGCTTGCTGATAACATGAAATGGCTTGATACCAGATTTTTTTCAATTCACGATATACAGCACTATAACTTCTCTTCTTTCCGCTTTTTGTTTCTAGTTCAAGTGCCAATTTACGTAAAGACTTTCTTGGTCTACCCGCTGCCTCAGCTATGGTGTCTTTTGACTCCTGAAATAGGACTTCAGGCCTTCCAAGATTCTCACTCTTTTCGTGATGACAGTCATATGGGTTTTTGTTCCAGTTTCTTTTAACAAAGGATTCATATCTTTTAATGTATTTAGCTGTCCAGGAATGTGAAATGAAGGATGTGCCAGCATCCCTGGCCTCTGTGAAGGTTATAGCCCAGATTCGGTCAATCCATCTGATTTCCTCCGAGTCGTTAGCCATGGCTGTATCTAACTCCGTCACTCAGTCTGAAAATACAAGAAATGTAAAATGAAAAATAGCTTAATAGAAACTTAAAATGATGTACTTGGAGATAGGCTATAGCAGAAAACTTCATAACTTTCCATTTGTTCTGTGGAGGGGGCTCTAATTTTGAAACAGTATATATATATATATATATATATATATATATATATATATATATATATATATATATATATATATGTGTGTGTATGTATACGCTTAAAGCATATTTTAAACTATGACCTGGTGGAAATTCGAAGAGTACATGCAGCGAGTGGGCTTATACGTGCTTTGCTTATAAGTTTTTGTTCCTACTGTTGAGTTTATAAATGTTTTGTCATCTGCAGTTTGCTATAAACTGATTTGCCTTATTTCCTTAATTTTTCGCTTAATTATCCTTTCACTGCACAGCTTGTACTTAATTTGCTTGACCTTATAATTTCCATTCATCACACAGACACATATACTGTATATTATATATATATATATATATATATATATATATATATATATATATATATATATATATATATATATATATATATATATATATATATATATATATATATATATATATATATATATGTATGTATATATAATATGTATATGTATATATATATATATATAATATATATATATGTATATATAATATATATATGTATATATATATATATATATATATATATATATGTATATATATATATATATATATATATATATATATATATATATATATATTATATATATTATTACAAATGTGAGAAACAATAAATCGTTGAAAATTATATTTACATTCAGTACACACACATACCGTACATGCAAGAGATCAGGACAATTAAATTTGGTATATATCGAAAAAATTAATCAGACGATCCCACTTCAAATTTAAATTTTATTTGCTGTTGGTACGAGTTTTCTTATATTCAAATTTATTAATTAGTTTTTTAATCGTCCATATTGGGAATTTGTTGTTTAACAGTGTATTAACAAATAACTGACAATTGTGGCCAAAATCTTCACTATTCATACAAATATTTGCAAATCTAGAAAACTGGAAACATGACTCTATAAGTCATATCAAGTGTTATATTTGAGGAAAAGGCAGGCAGTCCTAGGATTTCAAAATTACAATTTCTTCTTCTATCATACACTTTTATTAGAGACTTATCAATAATTTTCACATCAATATGTAAGGAAGTTCTTGTTTTATAATTGTCGTTATTAATTAATGTTATAAACTTCTAGTACTCTGGATCATACTGAATTAACGTTAGATTATATATATCTGGTATTTAGTGATAGTAAGTCATCTATAAATCTATGTGTAATTTTATATCTAAGTCTATCTTCTATGGGATTATTTTGCAAGGATTTTGATTTTTGAAAATATAAATATAAATTGACAATGTTAGGGGTGTGGTTGGTACCCATAATATTACCTGTTTTTTGCTCATAGATTTTGTTAGCAAATTTAATATTGTTGTGGGTAATATAAAATTTTAGTATTTCAACGATGTTAGTTTTAATAATTGCCATTTTATAATTTTTACAGTGTATATGTAAATTAGCATGGATATAAGGTCACAATGCATCTAATTAGATCCTCATGTGGTAAAGTAGTATATAAAGCGCTAAAATCAAATGAAGATAGCATGTAATTTCCCAGACCTATAGGATTATTGTTACGTGACTAAATCGCTTCTAGTACTTTGTCATCTTCAGTGATTTACCTATTGTTATTTTCAGTGATCTACTTATTATCATCAGTGTTATCAGTTATAAAGTTCATCGAATATTAAATTAAAATGATATTCATATCTTTATTAACGCAGTTTACTGAGTTTGTTATATATCTAAATTTAATAGGAATTCTTTGAAATTTTGGTATGGTGCGCGTGAAGTGTAACTTAACGAAGCAGGTGCTACTTTATATGACTTAAGCATGTTTAAAAGCACTTTATTAATATCTTTCTGATCATTATTGCACCCCTTAAAGTTATTACGAGATTCTGATTCTGAGAGTATATATATATATATATATATATATATATATATATATATATATATATATATATATATATATATATATATATATATAGATATATATATATATATATATATATATATATATATATACACTGTATATACTGTGTATTTATATATTCTATTTAGTTTTCCAAAAGAAATTATTTCACCATACACCTATTCTCCTTGAATAGCTCTGTTCCACAGATCGTTGGACTTCTGGTTCTTAGCAAGAGTTTATCGGTTGAGGATACTAGCTCTCCCCATATAGATATGTTTAACAAATTTATAGCATGAACTAGTATTTGTTTCCATTTTCTTAGTTTAAGGTACTCATTGCTCCACTTGTTTCATTGTGCAAATAATATTAAATACTTGAAAGTGTATTAATAAACTCCTGAATAGTTTTGTAACTGATCTTTTTTCAAATATGATGGTGTACGTTTTATCTGAGTAAGGCTGTATGAGTGAAATTCATTTACCTTTCCCCGAGCAGGCGATGTCAATATTGATTCGTGGATCTTTTGAAATTTAGCGGCTCTACCGCTTTGTAACGACGATTCCATTACTCCCCTCCCCTCCTTTCTCCGCCTCATTTGGTTTACAGACTGACGTCATTTGACGTCACTGGGTCGAATGTGCATTCCGTGAGAATAACTTTGCCACTTGTTCGCCGATCGATATGAAAACCTCATTTTTAATTTTAGGTTTCATTTTCTCTGCCAACGATGCTGGGAAGAGTTTTTTTTTTCTCTAGGTGTGTTTGCTTGAGAGAAATATATCTCGAGAACTATTAAACGGATTGTGATGGAGGTTGGTGATCCCTTCTAGATGATTATCTTTTGTTGGACAGTTGTTTGTTAATATCACTGTCGTCGTAATTCAAGAGAGCAGCCGCTCCCTAGTATTCGTGAGTGAAAACGAACGACTCAAAGCATATGGGTAACTATTTAAATCTCGTTGCTTGGCGGAGATTTATCTAAGGATTTTTGTTCCTTGAAATGACAAAGTGTCATGCTATGTTTTTCACATTTTATTTTAGGCACCTTTCATATCATGCATGTTTCTATTGGTTTCCGTTGAATAATGCAAGTGATCTGAAATGGTCCTGAGATGCTAAAACCTTATATTTGAGAGGGGAAAGAATGAAAAAAAGTTAATTGAGAGTGAGAACTAAGGCAGACTCTCCCTTTCTCCTCTTTGTGTCCATTTCGTGCGCACTTTTTTGTTGCAGACATGCGAACGTAATCTCCAAAGTAACATATTATTATATACCCTTTCACTATATTTCTTACCTTTTAACCAACTACATTCGTATTCTGCATCCCTTCGTCGTGAATTGGGTCTGACGGGCACATACCGACTTTCCATTTAAAATATTTTACAATTTGTTCCCGTTTCTGTACCGACCGGTTTTTAAAATGATTTTCATTAATATACATAAGTATAAATCCTGGGGATTTTAAGAATTGATTCCCTTCAGAACGGTTTGTATACGCATAGTTTTTTCTTTACCATAATTTAATTGATGTTTTTTCATTTACCATAATTTAATTGATGTGATCATATAAATAACTTATATATATATATATATATATATATATATATATATATATATATATATATATATATATATATATATATATATATATATATATATTTATATATATATATATATTTATATATATATATATATATATTTATAGAGAGATATATATATATATATATATATATATATATATAGAGAGAGAGAGAGAGAGAGAGAGAGAGTTTGAAAACTATTTAAAGACGCGTTTCCTCTGAATTTCCAGAGAGAAAATTTTACGATACTGAGACGAGTATGTTCGAGAATGTATGCATTTTGGTTTTGGAGGAAGAGGAGGTTGATTTGCATATCTACAAGGAGCAGGTGACCGAGACGCATTACATTTTCCCTCTTGCCTACAACACGTTTTTCATATAGATAAGACGTCTTCTAGGAGTAAAGGGCTAATAAAGGAATAGACTCTAAGTTGAGTAAAGAATCTTTAAAGCAACAGTTAGACCGCTATCAATAAAATGTTCCCTTTTCTTGATGCTGTCTTTAGTATAAATATAAATGTATATAAACTATGCATATATGTAATATTTATATGTATATACATTATACATATGTATATATTATATATATAATGAAATATATCTATATATGTACATTATATATATATATAATATATATATATATATATATGTATATATATATACACATTTATATAATATATATATATATATATATATATATATATATATGTATATATTATATGCAGTATGTATACACATATATATATACATACACACAGTAATCTCTTCCATATCCACATTAATAGAGACAAGGCCCTGCCAGATAATGGAAATTTCGAATATGGTAAAAAAAATGCTATATGGATGTAATATGGCTACTTCATACCTTACTCCCCCCTACCTGCCAATACCACAAAACTGGACCACATCAATTTAAGCTGAAAACCTAATGCCAAAGCCAATTTTCCATCTTATTTTCCCATATTTGTAACAAAGTATACTGTACTGTATAAATTCACTTTGTATAAAAAACAACAAACCCCGTATTTCTCTCTCGTGCACAACACACAATGCAGCAGGTGTACTGCACTTAAAGTACACTACCCTATAACATGGGTATCATATTGTTTTTCCTATTTTGCTTATGTACAATACTGTAAACACTATCATTTAGAAATACAGTGTAAAAAAAAAAGCAAACCTCTTTTTTCCTCTTTTACGCAATACAATACAGTAGGTGTACTGTATGTAAAGTACATTACTGCAAAACATAAAACATTAGTTTTTCTTATTTTGCATATAAACATTAAGAATATAACACTTAGAAATAAAAACAAAACTTCTCTCTCTCACTTATTTATGTGTGCTGCTGAAACTGCTCATGACGGCTGGACTTTTGAAAACTTGTGAAGGGGTTGGCAAGCTATCCTCCTTCCTCATTCTCCTCCTCCTTCCCCTCCTCCAGCTTGACTGTGTCGCCAAGGCCTTCAGGATCTTCTGCCCCCTGTGCCTCCTGTGACTCTTGGGAGATATTAAATAATGAACTGGCCAGAAAAGGCGTAGAGTTGTTTAGAGGGTCAAGGCCATCGGAATGTGACAGTAAACCTCAACAACATTAACTGATTCTTTTATCTACGCAGAAAGGCGCGTTCATTTTCCCTTTATACCTGTGCAATGCAGTTCTCACTACACTACATCCATTCAACACTTCCCTGGTTTACCTTTCATTCCTCCTAAGACTTCCGAAATATACACACTTTTCACTAATTTGTAGTCTTCGATTCTTTTCACGTGACTAAAGCACATTTAAGTATTCTGATTTAATCTGTTCTCTTATGCTAACCTCTTTCGTTCTTTTCACCTTTGTGACATGACATTCCTTTCTAAAAATATATTGAGCTTTAATATATAAACAGTTTTTTCTTATATTTACATTTAACATCTTAACTTCAGATCATCAAGGGTAGTTGGCAAACACATAGCCTTTCTACATGCTAAATTTCCTGCCATGGACAGTACTCTTCCCTTTCAATTTATTTTTCACGAATCCTGATACTTTCCTTGCTTCACCAATTCTGTGACTGTGAATGCATCTTTTCCCATCTTACATATATACCACTGAGTTGTATCTTTTAGAAAAGATTCCAGTCATGTGGTTTATAACAATCATTGTGTGGTGGGAGGGTTTATCATTATTTATTATTATTCGCAGTGACCATACATAATAAGGAACAAATTTGAGAATTTGAATTTGCCATTTTAACTTTTTTCATCCTCATGGTTTGGGATCATGCATGTATCCGAAAGTTATTAAATGCTCAAGGATTATTCTCAGAAAGTTGGGTAATAATGATTATAATTGGCATTATTTTCAGTGATTTTATCCTTCATGCTACAATCATGTTATTCCGCCACTCAGTTATTTTGGTTTTGAAGTTTATATTTCTTGTTTAATTAAATTTATCGTATTCTTATTTGTGTTTTTATTTTTATGATATCTCCATACAGTTCCTGTCGTTATGACGTTTTACTTCATGTACAAAATTTTATCAATATATTGCAAGGCGAAACCGGACGGGAAAGAGGGCATGGGAAAAGGAAAGGAAGTGTTAAAGGACGGAAGAAGAAAAGAAGAAAATTGATAAGGGAGGATAGAAAAGATGGCAGTAGTTGTCACTACTAACTGTCGTACTGAAAGAGGAGATGAGATTAAAACGCCAAAGAAAGTGAATAAAAAAAAAGATAAAACCCATAGGGATTTGTAGACTAATTAAACAAAGGATGAATGAACCCAAACTCTCGGAACATCGGAAATAATAAGGACCGTTCAATTCTGTTACTTATAAAATCAAGGGAAAGGAGGGGTTGGACAAGAGGAAGAAAAGGAGGACTGATACAGGGAAGGAGACAAATGAGACGGTGGCTGCTGGAAGTGGATAATGGCTCCCAGTGAGAAATGACGTAAGCTTAAAGGAGCCTCGGATATTTCGAGACATGACAAATATTGGAAGAACAGGATCACGTTGATATTGTCAACTCGTAGGAGATAGGAGGCTGGTGTGGAACTCTTGTGTTAGCGTGAGAGATTGCGAGTTAAGAACTTTCAGCTTCTTTCGTCGTGATTTCTTGTTTGCTTGATATGCTTGTTTAATGAAGTTGAGTTGTCTGAATGCCTGCTTTATGCAGGGAATTCGATGTTTGGAAATCGCTTTGTAAGATTCAGAATTATTATATAATGCGTTTGAAGTCTATGAAAGATGCTTATCCGGTTGTGTATGTAAATTTATTTTCCTCCTTGAATCTTACATTGTCTTTCATATCCAATTTTTAAAGCACAAAGGACATTGATTTTGTAATTATATTGAATATGGTTTCCTTAATCTACCTCCAGTCTGATATCGCAAACTTTTTCACTGTGGTGCCCTTCTTGTCTTCGTTTTGCTCTTTCCAGTCATGTCGAAAGAAAAAGATCAAAATATTTTGTTTAGTGTCCCTTTGATATTAAGACGGGCTCTGTACTTAGCTAATGTACAAAGGATATTTCCACGGACATATCCGAAATTTGCAATTAGGTAAGTTCTAGATTAATATATGCCATCTAGACTGTGAGATTTATAAGATTGACTTTGTTTTTGCGCAAGGAATAACCTATATTCAAAATAATGTTTAGGGGTTGGTTTCCTGCCTATGCTTCTGACCTCAGAGCTGTGCGAAAGGAACTTTACATTGTACGGAGAGACATATACTGTACTGACCAAAGGCTTTGGACACTGTTTCGACCGCTTTAAGTTGTATGAGACTTGTTTCAGCAAATTATCTTTGCAGCCACATGTCAAGGAACTTGGCACTTTCTTGGGAGATATGATTACGAAAGGCTCAGTGGTGTTCGTAATTGAAATTTTGTTTATTTCATCCCACATACTTAACAGTGTAATCAAATAACCTATGAAATAACATAGTAAGGGATTTGTTTGTTGTTTTGGGGAAGGGGGACACTGGGACGTCTAGATCTAACTAAATTTTGGCATTACTTTCACTACCATCCTAATACCACAGTTCCAAAACCATTTCAGTTACCTAAGGACTGTTGATGCTGGTCATAATTATTATCAAAACATGAATTTTAAATAAGGTTTAATTTGCAGCAATTTGTTTGTAATAATTTCATGCTACGCTTGCAGTGTGTTAATTTTGAAATTATTGCACCAATTACAGGTGCCATACTAGCTGACTGAAACTCACATGCTTATTTTTTGTGAGATTACTTGTTAACAATGACACGACATTTAAACTTTTTAGATATTTGGCAGTTAGAACAGGACTTCTGTGCATAACCATGCTATACCACCCAAGTGTAAACCTTCTTACGCTGTAAATTCTCAGTGATTGGCAATGCCAGTTGTGTAATTAATTTGTTTGCGTTAATATATCAAAGCCTCTTTTTCACAGAGTTAGTAATACACTTAGCAGAAGCGATAGCTTGGGTGCTGCTTTTGAAAGGCGGGGGTTCTTGTATTAGTTCAAGATATCAGTGTATCAATCCCGTGGTGTGGGTGCTGGTGGCCGTTGGTGAAGCAAGTGCACCTCGCGCGGTGCATTGTAGGTATTACTTAAGGAACTTGCAGCATCCCATCAACCCTTAGCTGCAACGCCTTTCATTCCTTTTATTGTACCTCCATTCATATTGTCTTTTTCATCTTGATATCCACCCTCTCCTAACAATTGTTTCATAGCGCAACTGCAAGGCTTTCCTCATGTTACACCTTCCAAACCTTTCTACTCTCATTTTCCTTTTCAACGCTGACTGACCTCATAGGTCCCAACGCCTGGCCGTTGGCTTAAATTCTGTGTTCCATTTCATTACATTAGTGTATCAAAGAACCAGATTCGAATTCTAGTTGGAGGAGATGCTCTAATCAGTTATAATTCCTTTTGGAAGTAAAAATAATATTCCAAGGTATATGGAACTCGAAATCAAGTCATTTGTGTGTATAAAAAGTCTTGCGTGTTAAGTGCCAAACTATATATGTGTGTGTATATATATATATATATATATATATTTATTTATATATTATATATATATATATATATATATATATTATATATATATTTATATATATATATATGTGAATATATATAGATATATATATATATATATATATATATATATATAGATAGATAGATATACAGATATATATATATATACATATATATATAGATATATATATATATATATATATATATATATATATATATATAAATATGTAAATATATTTATTATATAAATATATATATATATATATATATATATTTATATATATATATATATATGTATAAATATATGTATATTATATGAAATATATATAGATAATGTATATATAATTATATGTGTATATATATGAATATATATATATATATATATATATATATATATATATATATATATATATAATATATATATATAATATATATATATATATATATATATATATATATATATATATATATATATATATATATATATATATATATACTGTATATATACAATGTGTGTATATTATTATATATATATAATACATATATACAGTAAACCCCCATATTCGCATTCTCACAATTCACTGACTCACCGATTCGTGGATTTCTCTATGAAACATATACACATTATTCACAGAAAATTTGCCCATTCTCGGTATTTTTCACTGAGAAATATTCACTAATTACTGTATTTTCATATAATTTTCATGACTAAATGCACTTTTTTGTGATAAAACTGTTAAAATACTCAGGTACCCAGGTAGTGCTCGATTTATGATAATTCTCCTTACGATAATTCGATTTTGCGATGGGGTAAGCAGTTAATACCAATACAACAATATTTGGGAAATAATTTTAAATTTCCAGGGCGCAGGCAGCTGCATACAGTTAGGCAGCGATAGAGACTAAATTGCAATAGACCAACTTCTTTTCCTCCCTCTCTTTATCCCATCTTTAGTTAAAAAAAGTAAGAGACTAATAAAAGTATTGTTAGTAACGTTATATTCCCGTACGTAAATGCGTACAGCCATAAACAACCGTACGAGAAACTGTTGTTTTGCTTATAACCAAATCGGATAACAACAGCTGTTTTGCTTGTATTTCAACCATCTTACGGTAATAAACAATTACCATAGTTATGTTACAAATGACATTAAGTAGAATAAGACTGGTATATTTTTACATTATACCCTTATTTGCTATGGATAAAAGATTGACAAGGAAATATACTGCTAAATTTAAACTGCAAGTTGTAGCTGAAGCTGAGAAAACAGTGTTCAAGCTGCTAATGACTGTAAATTATCGTGCATCGGCAACATGGTTGAAACTCTACCGTATATAAAATTGGAGAGAAAGTATTTTAATCAAAACTATGGGACATGAAAGAGCATATATTACTGCTGTTTTCATGCCGATAATAGATAAATATGTAAAGCTTGTACTATGATGAAATCAAGTGAAAATAACAAACAGAATCTTGATTTTTTCTACACAAAACAAACATGCCCCCAAACGGCCAATGTCATCTAAAAAAGAAATAATCTCTAAATTAATTTCACAGCGAGACGTATTTAACTTATATTTGACTCAAAAACACTTCGTATAACGAAAAATAACCTTGCTCCATATAAATAAAGTATCTAGAGATTCATTTACGCTAACTAGAAGCAACAGTGAAATAAACTTACCGCATAATCGATTTCCAAACCAAAACATTGATTGCTATGATTGGAATTTATAATACAAAAGCAATATAAGGATATATACAATATTATTGGATACAGTGAAGTAAAGCATAACATTTTAAAAGATCCATGGAAAAGATGCATATTCGTTATATTGATGTTTGTATAATACGATATTAATATGTGAATATAGAGTATGTTATAATGTAGGCTAGACTGCCGTATATGTATACGATATACCATAGTGTAGGCTAAGCTAATTCTTGTTTGTTATTCAATTTCTCTTTGTATTGAATTATCATAAGTCAATCTGCATGAACCTCCAGAATTAGCTGATATTAATAATTACTACACCATGTATGTATAGAGTATACTTTATAGTGTAGGCTAGGCTACCATATATGTGTACATGGTACTGAATACCCTAGTGTAGGCTAGGCTATATTCGAGATACGTTTGTCCCAACAAACGATGGGTTTTTTGGAACCTAACCCCATCGTAAGGAAGATAATACCTGTATAAGCATTTTTAGAGTTTTTTTTGTGTTTGAACTATCAAAATAATCAGTTCTTGAACTATCAAAATAGGCAGTTCTAAGTGTTTTTAGAAGGATTTTAAGTATTCGCGGCTTTTAGCTATTCATGGTCGGGTGTGGTACACATCCCCAACAAATACAGGGGTTTACTGTGTGTATATATATATATATATATATATATATATATATATATATATATATATATATATATATATATATATATATATATATATATATATATATATATATATATACACACACACACTCATGCATACATATATATATATATATATATATATATATATATATATATATATATATATATATATATATATATATATATATATATATATATATATATATATAAACACATCGTCCTCTGACAATTGTTTGTCTCAGATCTTCTCTAACTACATCCATCCTCCTTCGGTTCGGTCTCTGTTTTGCTCTCCCACCAGGGACCTCCATCTGCATCATTCTCCTCCCTACATATGTCTCACCCCTTCTCATCACATGGCCATACCAGTGCAGTCTTCATTCCTGGGCCTTCTTTGATAGTTCTACAACTTTAATAGTTCCTCTTATTCTTTAATTTTTATCCTGTCCATTTTGTTACCCCACACATCCACCTGAGCATTTTCATCTCTACTACCTCCAATATCTTCTCTTGCACTCTCTTTGCTGGCCACGTTTCTGCTCCATACATCAAAGCTGGTCTCACTACTGTCTTATACACTCTTTCTTTAACATTTATGTTGATTCTGCGGTTGCACAAGACACCTGACATCTTTCTCCAGTTTTTCCATCTAGCCTGCTCTCTGTGTATTATTTCTACATCCAAATTTCCATCATCAGCCATCGTTAAACCAAGGTACCTAAATTTTTTACTCAGTTCAACCTTGTCCCTTTCATACCAATCTTGGAGTCTTGGTCTTCATTAAAACTTAGGTATTCAGTCTTCTTCCTACTGATCTTTAATCCTCTGTCTTCCAGTACCTTCCTACATTGCTCTAGTTTTGACTCCACTACCCCTCCGTTGTTGCTGCATAACACGATGTCATCAGCAGACAACATGCACCAGTGGGATTGATCTCTTATTCCTTGAGATAGCACATCCATTATCAGGTCAAAAAGATATGGATTTAAAGCAGATCCCTGATGTAAACCAACTCTTACTGGTTTCCATTCAGTTAACCCAACACTGCTTCTAACCTGCGTTTTTGCTCCTTCATTCATACCTTGGACCAACCTCACATACTTCTCTGTTGTTCCCTTTATTCGCATATACCTCCAAACCTCTGGGTGTGGGACTCTATCATATGCCATTGCCAGATATATGAATACTATGTGCAGTCCTTTCTGCTTTTCCTGGTGTTTTTCCATCATTTGTCGGAGGTCAAACACTGCATCTGTTGTGCCTCTTCCTGGTATGAAACCAAACTGTTCTTCAACTATAGATGTTTCTTTGCTAATTGTTTGATCCATTATTCTTTCCCAGATTTTTATGGTGTGAGACATTAGCCTTATGCCTCCGTAGTTTGCACAACCCTGGATGTCACCCTTCTCTTTATAAATAGGCACAATACAGCTTTCTCTCCATTCTTTTGGTAACTTTTCCTGACTGTATATTTTCTTTGCTAGGTCCCACAGCATGTCTGTTCCTTCTTCTCCCAGGCTCTTCCACACCTTTGCAGGAATTCCATCTGGTCCTATTGCTTTACCATTTTTCATCTTCTTTAGTGTCGTCTTTACTTCCTTCCTGCTAATACCACACAATGGAGGTGTGGTGAAGCAAAATGCGTGAACTGTGGGCAAAATCACCATGCAAGATCTAAGGAATGTATGTATTTTATATACAATACAGAATTAAAATGACTTCGGGAAAGGACAGGAATGCCTATAAAAGAGGCCAAATTAGAATTAAAAGCCAGAGGAATGCATGATCCCGCTAGAAAACGAACGTTTTCTACTGTAATAAGACCAAACAATGAAACATAAATGGAAATAGGTAAGAGTAACAAAACCCTGATAGATCAGTCTCAAAGAAAAATAACCACTTTGCAAGAAGAAACTAATATAGCAAAGAACCAAGAAATGTATACAAATATTTGTTCAAATTCCTTTGAGATATTAAGAGAAATGGAAACACTAGGAGATAATACTGTACAAGCCACAGAAATATGAGAAGATAGTTATGATGAATTAGAAGCTAAAGAAAAAAGAGGCCTTTAGAGAGAACTCCACCCAAGACCAACAAAAAACCAACTATTATTAGATATATCCATTAAACTAAAGGCGGAAGACCCAAAGAAAGAACATAAACCAAAAAATTATAAGAAAATATCTTTGTCTCCTGAAGTAATAATAAAACCAGTGGAAACAGATAGCCAGAACATCAAAGAAATAGTAGAGGAACAAACCATTGACAAGAATGATTATGTGATGGGAGAAAAGATTACTCCATCACCAATAGGTGCAGCAAGAGTAAACGAAAAAACGACACATGAAAACACATGTGGATGTAATGAATGTTTCATTGAACTATGCAACAAAAACAAAAAGCATAACAAAGGACAGTTTATCAAACACTATACAAAATTTTATAAGATACAGAAATAAAGAAACTACTAGTTTAGACACTCACGAAAAAGGCTGTATGTGCATTGAACACATAATGTCTTATAAAGAAAAACAAATAAATGTTGTAAATAGAATTTGAAAAAAAAAAATGCAAATTGATTATCCACAAAAAGAAAATAACAATTGAACACACTAACGTAATACTTTCAATAATTATATACAATGGAACGTAAATGGTCTACAGACCAGATTACATTTGGGAGAAATACAACGATTACTAAGGGAATATGAACCAATGATGTTATGTTTACATGTCAACAAAACAGAATCAACAATAGGTAAATATACCTTAGTATCTACGTCTAGAGAAGAAGGAGGAAATTTAGGTACTACTATGTATGTACATAACAAAGTATGTTATGACAGAGTACCTGTAAACTTTACTGACTTGCAAATATCAGGTATTGAAATACGAATAAAACGATAATTACATAATTTATAATTTATACAACCAACCAAATAAAAATTACGACATTGATAAACTTAAAGATTTACTTAACAATACCAAGTAACCTACATTAATAGTAGGTGATTTTAATGCTCACAACCCAATATGGGATTGTAATTGTACAAACTCAAATAGAACAGGGAGTAAAATAGAAGAGTTCATGGATTCAAACGACATGTGCTGTATAAATGATGATGAAATTAGCACAAATTTTTCAAAAGCACATGGAACATTTTCCTCAGTAGTCTTAACTCTATGTACAACAAGTACAGTTGACAGATTAGATTGGAATACAGTTGATGACTTGCACACTAGTGATCATTTCCCAATATTAATTTCCTTATTACAAAATAATCCTGCAAAACATGTCCCTCACAAAACATTTATAAAGCAGATTGGGAGCGATATGAAATGCCCACCAAAAATATCACACCATTGGAATATTTAAAAGACCACAATGAAACATAAATGTCTTGTTGATTTCATTAAAAATGCTGCTGATAAAACAATACCAAAATCAAAATTTCATCCAACAAAAGACAAAGTCCCATGGTGGTCTGAAAAACTAACAGAATTATTAATAAAAATAAAACACCAAATTGGAAGATGAATAGATAATTTGAACAGAAGTTTAGTTAAATAAATAAAACATTACCGATATTAGAAGAAAGTTTACAAAAACTGAGTAAATTATTATTAGAAATTGATACATTAAAACCTCTACATAACAAAATATCTGCAAAATTTAAAAGAGAAGTAATCCAAGGAAGAATCATTTCATGGAGGAAATATGTATCAGATCTCTCTAATAATACTCCCATACAAAAACGGTAAAATTTCAGGAAAATAAATGGTACCCATGTTAAACCACCTAGACATGCCATAATAAAAGATGGGAAAAGAATACTTGATCCAAAAGAAATAAGTAATTTAATCAGAGAAAGTTTAGCAAAAGTAAGTGGTGACAAAAATTTAGATGAGCATTTCTGCACAAAGAAAAATAGTATAGTATAATAATAACAATAAATTTTGAAACAATAGAAGATATATATTATAATAGAAAATTTATTGTGGAAGAGTTGGAATTTGCTCTGTTGAACAGCAATAAATCTGGTCCTGGAGGCGACAATATTTGTTTTGAAATGAGTTGCCATTTAGTACCTTTGGCAAAGTCATACTTATTAGAGTTTTATAATCACTTATGGTTTGAAATTTATTTCCTGATGAATGGCATAAAGCTATAATTATTCCTATTCCCAAACCTGGAAAAAATCCCATTAATGTAAACAATTACAGACCAATTTCTTTAACAAGTTGTTTATGTAAATTACTAGAGGAAATGGTAAATGCTCGACTAACATGGCACATTTCAGAAAATAAAATTTTGACTCCCACTCAATTTGGGTCACAGTGTCCACTCAATTTGGGTCACAGTGTAGCAGATCTACACTGGATTCTCTGTTTAACTTGGAAGGCCATGTACGAAGAGGATTTGAACGAAAACAAAGTACTATAGCCGTCTTTTTTGACACTGAAAAGGCATATGATACTACTTGGAGATATGCAATATTAAAAACGTTACATAAAAACAGCATCCGTGGACATTTACCTAGGTTTATCCAAAGCTTTCTGACAAATCACACTTTTCAAGTGAGAATTGATGATGTATTACCAAGTACATTTCTACTTGAAAATGGTGTTCCACAAGGAAGTGTCCTTAGTGGCACACTCTTTTACTTTAGCAATAAATGATATGAGTGATAATCTACCTATCGGAATTAAAAGTAACTTGTATATGTTTATTCAGCATGTCTCTTAAAACATGCAGAGCGAATCATTAATAAAACTATAATAAAAATAGATGAATGGGCCTCATCTGTAGGCTTTAAATTATCCATACTTAAGACTCAAGAAGTAATGTTTTATAAAATAAAAGGTGGAAAAAATGTGAAGAAACGTTTAAAATCAGAAATCGTTCAATACCAATTGGCCAAACAGCAAAATTCTTGCGATTAGTATTTGGTACTCACTTGAACTGGAAAGCCCACATAGCATACATGTAAAAAAATGTAAAAGAGCATTAAACCTAATTAATGAACTATCGAGCACTACTGTATTTGGGGAGCCTTACTTTACTGTATAAAGCAGCAGTGCTGTCTATCATTGATTATGGAAGCGAAATATATGGCTCGGCATCAGACGCAACGCTGAAAAAGTTAGACCCTGTTCATAATGAAGGCCTTAGAATATGTTTCAGGAGCTTTTCGATCATCACCAAAGACTTCCTTACAAGTTGAATGTGGTGAACTACCTCTCTCTCTCCATAGAGCGCTAGTAACAATGAAGAGTGCTCTGAGAATTCAGACGAATGATTCCCCAACCAAAAAATTATTTGAATTAAGAGATGTGTTTATAAACAATCATCCACCTCCTTTCCCAATTAGAGCTAGAAGATTGTTTGATTCATTAAATATAAATATACAAGTGCCTTTAGTAGTAAAATCACCTCCTCCTTGGACAATGAATAAAATGAGAATTTGTACACACCTGAAATGTTTATCAAAAAGTTACTCATACTCACCAGGACACCATAGACAACACACAATCGAGCATATAAGCCAAAAAGGTCCACATTACACAATATACACAGATGGATCTAAATCAGAGCATGGAGTAGGATATGCTGCAGTGTCCCAAGACAAAACTTATTAGTTCTCTCTTCCTAATAGTGCTTCAATGTTCACAGCGGAATTGTGTGCAGTTACATTTGCTGTAAAAAAAAAAATTAAAGAAACATCATTCAATAATTTTGTGATTTTTAGTGACTCGAGAAGCCCTATAGAAGCTATTCAGAGTTACAGATAAAAAAATAATATTGTACAACAAATTAAATGATTTCTCCATAAGTTATATAATAATGGGAAAAGCGTAGAAATATGTGTAGGGTTCAAAGGAAATGAAGAGACAGATAAAGCAGCCAAAGAAGCAACCCACTTGACAAGATCAAATGTGAAAGTCTCTGTTGCTGATTATGTAACACAAATGAAGATGGGTATCATAAATAAGTGGCAATATATATGGAAATGAAGAACCTGAAAATAATAAATTAAAACAAATAAAACCTAATGTTAAAAAATGGAGTTCATCATATCAGAGAGAGAGAGACACACACAAGTAATTCTAACGTCTCAGAATAGGCCGTACTTGTCTGACACATGGACACTTGATGAGCAGCCCAAGTGGCCTGGCTCCTGGGTGCTCAGAGTGCAAGGTGATGATAACGGTCAGACGTGTGTTATGTGAGTGTCAAAAGTATGACCAACAACGACTGTCAACTTTTGCAAATAGATCATTGAAAGAAATTTTGTCAGAATCTTCAACATTTTCAGTCGTTCTGATTTTGTTGTTCATGAGGAAATGTGGTTTAATTAATAAATATAATTATAAGTAAATAATAAAAGCATGAAAACCCTTATAGCATTTGTCGAATTAAAAATTTTTCATTTAACTTACTATGAATTTTAATATACCTTTTTAGTGTGGAAGCATGAGTAAATGCATTTATTGTGTGTATGTGTTGCAGTGTGAGAACGTGTGCCTATGTGCAGTTTTTAATTTCATTTTAATTCACTCATCATTGTACTGAATGACCTATTGGGTCCCATTGCTTGGCCTAAGGCCTAGACCTGGTATTTTATTTTAATCCTTCGGGCCAGCCCTATGAGAGCTGAAAATCAACTCAGTGGTCTGGTTAAACAACTTTAATACTACTACTGTTTGATTTAGGAACCCAAAAATATGCAGTCCCCAGTGTGGTGGTGCACCATCTTTCTGAAAAATGATGGTTGATTGTAGGTCATCTAGTTATGGTGCCTCGTATACAGTCAAAAGGTCTGCAGTAATTGATGTCACGTTGAAGAAAAATGGACCAATGATTCGATTGCACATGATCCCACACCACACATCCACCTTTGGACTATTTCGGTGAAGTTCCCTAGTCACATGGGGATGTGGTGATCCCCAGATTCTCACATTGTGTTCAGCTTCCATGAAACTTGAAAGGTTGCCTCATCACAAAAACTCGGTTGAGGAATGTTTCATCCTCAGAAATTCATTCCAGTACGTTAACTGTAAACTCTTTTTGTCTTGTTTTAACATTTAGCTCGAGTGCCTGTGTGAGTTGCACTTTGTAAGTGTACAGTCGCAAGTTCTTGTGTAGGGCTTTTTGCACTGTTGAACGTGGTAGCTGTAAGTGTCTGGCAGCAGTACGGATTGTATTTGTAGGACAATCAAAGGCATGTCTCATATGATCGATGTTTTCCTCAGATGTTCTTGGTTGTCCATTCCTTCCTTTATCCAATGCTGTCCCTGTCTCCATAAATTTCTTGTTCCATGCACGAATTGATGGACGTGACGGTGGATCTCTTCCATACTTCATTCTGTAGTTTTGCTGAGTCTGCATATCTGATTTTGTTTCAATAAACCGTGGCACACCTTGTGCCTTTTCTTGAGGAGTAGCCATTTTATAGGAAAAAATAAGTATACCTTAGTTTAACCAGACTACTGAACTGATTAACAGCTCTCCTAGGTTTGGCCCGAAGGATTAGATTTATTTTACATGGCTAAGAACCAATTTAGCAATGGGAACAGTTTATTGAAATCCGAAACTTTATAACTATCACCAGAAATAAGTTTCTCTAGTTCTTCATTGGCCGTTCAGAGAATCGAACGCGGGCCCAGCAGAGTGCTAGCCGAGAATGATACCAACCCATCCAATGAGGAACTTGCCATTTTATAGAGGTTCATTTAACAGTACCTCTTTCATCAACAGGGTACTTGAAATACACAAATACAATGTGATTAAAAACTTTAACTGCTGAGTACATAAACAAATTTGATTAAGATCTCTATTTAATGGCTTTTGTAATATATTTTTTAAATTATAAAGAGAGTGGACACCCTGGATATACCTATATGTATATGTATATATATATATATATATATATATATATATATATATATATATATATATATATATATATATATATATATATATATATATATATATATATATACATACACACATACATATGGAACCCAGGGTGGGGATGTCAGGTCTGTTTAGCCAACTCTTCTTATTGAAAGTAAATTTTAGAGGTTGACTGCAGGTGGTAAAAAGGTTTGAGCTATTAAGGTGAACCATTTGCTTGGAACATGTGAAAAGAATGGAAAGGGTTCGAAGTGTGGAAATACGTGAATAGAGTAGGATGACTCAGGGATGAAAAATGTTTTGGTTATTGGGAAAGAATGGAGGACAGTGTGGTAAAAAGAATTTGTAATTCTGTGGTGTCATGCCCATTGACTTGAATACGAATCACACCGCTTGCTCACTCAGCTCAGCTTATGAATTCTTAAAGAACACTCTAGCTTATTGTATGTGATGGAAAATATTATACGTAGAGAAAATCGGTCCGTTCCATAAAATAATTCTTGGAACTTTGACGTTAGGCTTATCCAGCGTGCCAGATTATTTTGCATGTGCTGAGTGGGGTCGCAAAGATATGGGTTCATAAAAGGTCCATTAGCCATAGATTGTTTAGCTTCAAAAGACCTCGAGAAATGGCTTAGCCTCGTCTTATTGTCGATGTACGGTTTTCTTTGGTAAATAATAATGAGGAGCAGTATTTTTACTTGGATCCAAACGTGGAACATTTAAACATCATTTATCAGTGATGAAGATGAAAGGTTTTTTTTTTCCAGTACATTTAAATCATCTCTATGATTTTCATCAGACAGTAGGTAATTTGCACTTTCTTCACAACGTTAAAGGCAAATGATGCAGTTCCACTGAGGAGTGGTATGGCATCATATGTTAAACCTAGTCTGCTAACCATGATACGTCTGTAACAGTTTAGTAGAAATACTTTCCTTGTTAACTTAGTAAAAAAACTTATTTGATGGCAAGCACCTTTATTGGAGAGGTTCATGATAATTATTCTGTTACTAACTTGACAAATAATTAGTTTACTTGGATACTTCTTGTCAAAATTTCGTTTGATTTTTATTCAAATGTCAGACATTAATTAGGTAACTAACGCATCAAACCATATTACCTTAGAAAATGGCTAATTTTTCAAAATTTTTCTTCATTTCTTTCTTTTCTGCCACTTCATAATGCGTTGCTTGCTTTTTCAAGTTCTTTTGTTCAGTGTAATGCAGAGGATGGAGAAAATACGTGTAAAAAGGATGGTTGTGGCTGCAGCTTGAGAGAGAGAGAGAGAGAGAGAGAGAGAGAGAGAGAGAGAGAGAGAGAGAGAGAGAGCGTGGAGCATGGGGGAACAGACCTAGAAAAAAGTATGGCGTTTCTTTGATGTTGCGGAAGCCTTTGTTTCTGTAGCTCAGGAAAAAGGAAAATAATTTTTTAGCTGCCGAAAAGGATCTCGAAACATTGAAATCTCAACAAACTACATGTAAAAATCGCATCTTGCTAAAAAAAAATGAGTTTTGTTTAAAAATAAAAGTGTACCTCTCCACCCCCTTAGGGATACCGGTATTCGTGAGAAGGAGCTTGGTTGCTTTCATTGATTTTGTTTGTCATAGTCTCGTTATTTGTTGAATGACAGTCGTTGCCATTGGGGTGTCTGGCCCTTTCACCGTTTTTGTTTCATAATAATATTATGTACTGCTGATGGTCTCCGATTCATTGCCTACATTGTCAGTCAGCATTCGAATGAATCAGCAGGTTTAGTCCGATACTGATCTCCAGAATTATACTACGCATGAGGGTAAAGTGTTGTTCGTTATAGGCAACGATAAAAATTGTTTATAAATTATGAATCACCTTTACCTGCATGTATCTTTTATATTAGATAGTGCCTGAATTTGGAAAGATAGTAAACTTTTCCGCAACAGTATAATTACAAGTTTGATTAATGACCGAAAAAAGGCAATTTAGATCTGTCAGGGTGACATGGCACCCAGAGCAACAGAACGAAAGGTTTTTGCGTCACACTTGTATTCGATCGTTGTTGTCTTGAGTATCATTCATGGCTGAATGTTTGTTAAATTTTACTCTTGTGGTAACTGGATCAGAGGGCGAGCGCAGTTGATAAAATTAGAAATGTTATTCCTGTGGTAACTGGGCCAGGGGAGGAGCGTATTTGATAAAATTAGAAGTTTTATTCCCGTGGTAACTGGGCCAGAGGGCGAGCGTAGCAGAAAAAATTAGGTTGGAAAAAATTCGATTTGCATTTTAATCTATAATCAGCAAGATGATTAACATCAGTGGCTGAATTTCATCAAGTCGCTCGTAATACTTACGTTAGCGACACAAATAGTCAAAAGGGGTCAAGTAGAAATGAATTACACAGCTAAATAAAGGAAACAAGAAGTTGAAAAATATGTAAAAATATACATACAAATAGGGCAAAATGGTTCAACTCCTCTCGAGCACATCTCAGCTCTCCTAAAATCCTGAGCGTAAGTAGCCTGGCAGTTTTACAATGATTCATAGTAAATGGAATGAAAGACTTCAGAAGTAAATGTGAACTGTCTGGTGGGTATCTTCCATCCTAACTATCTAGGATTCTGTGGGTTTTGTAAAATGTACTTGAATTATAAAGGCACATTAAGGATGACTGTATTTAGTGGAGGAGCATCGGCGAAGACGTTTTATCCTGAAGAATCGTGTAATTCCTTTGCACCTTTGCTAGGGTAGGCTAATAGTTCATCATTGTTTACTAGTAAATGTGCCAAGTTGATTTGTTTCATATAATTTTGTTTTCAAATAATTATTGTTTATTTTCATATAATAATTTCAGCCGATCTTTCAACTACCTGGTTTGAGTTGTCAAACCAGATTGATCATTTTTCCAAAACTGGTGACAGAAAGAGCAAGCAAATTAAACTGATCTGCTCTCCCGAAGTTAGGGTTAACATTAATTTTCGGTACGCTTTATATTTATTCCTGACTTTCTACCCTCTCCTATTTATTTTCTTTTATTTTTTTCAAGTACTGTGGATATACCGAAACCAAGATATTTATTACTTTTTTATTACTATCGCAAAGGTTAAAGGTGCTATTAAACTCGGTCATTGGCCTCAACTATGGTAGATGTATCTATTTGAACTAGATCCAGTACATTACGAGTTGGCTTCCTTATCAGTTGGTGACAATCAGAATATGAGGGACGTTGTAAGGAAAAGTTAGCCCTTGAGCTTGTCATTGAAGTTACTGTGGCTTAATGAAGGGTGTTTTGGCAGTAATAGATTGTGGTGACGCAGTTTATATATTGTGAAATAAATAGTCCCATCGTATATATAAGCAATACTGTAGCGTTGAGTAAATATAGGCTTCTTGAACGTGGAGTAGGAAACTTGGTCCGAGGCTGCTTTGACGATAAAGGTACAAAATCCGCTGAGAACAAGCCCAGCTCCCCACCTCCGCAGCCATAATCCCTCGATAACAAAATCCCCTAAGGGCAAAATTTTCCCCCGGACAAAATCCCTTCGACAGGAAAATATATAAATACAATAATAAACTCCCCATGAACTCTTATGTTCGTAACGAAGTTTTTCCAAATTAAAAAGTTCTCCAGGACATTTGTTCTCACAGAATCCGGCCCCTTAGACAGAAAGTTTTATAAATACGACGAACGATTCCGGACTTAGAAAAAAAGGATTTTGATTTCTGTCGTTAATAAGATCCAAGAAGTTTCTCCAAACTCATTATAATATTGTATTCGTATTATGTACAGGTTAGGTTTTGAAAATTTTATAGGAAGGCTGTATCGAAGAGGACGTCGAGATTGACTATTTTCAACCTCTCTTTGAATATGTGCACAAGAATAATGATGGATCCTTAGGACTAATAATGTGGCAGAAGACTCTCCAAATATCTAGAACATCTAAATCATTATCATCAAGTCAGCATTCAGTCTTTCTAAAAATAAGTCACTCTCAAGTTTTTCTAAAGCAATGCAGAGGGAGAATTAAGTGAAGTATGTCTCGCTGTCTACCATATCTGGTATTATAAGAGACCAGTGCATACAGACTAAGATTTTAATTTTCATTTGTGTACAAGAAAGTGTTTATCGTCATTTTATGTGCTCAGTTATCCCGTTTATAAAATTTGATTTATAGTGAGAAACTTTCATTCTCAAACAGTGATCCTCTGTGGCCCCTTCGGCGTAGAACCTGGCACCCGGCTGCTGAAGGTTATAGTACAGGGATAATGGAAATGCCTGAGCATCCAGAATATGGTCATGCGGTCACCACTGAATTAGGTAACCAAATGTGGTATCTAGGATGCTCAACTTGTCACAAATGGTGACAGTTGGCTTTCATAAGTTATAAGCAGCACTTTTAAAATATCAAACTATAGCGAGGTTACCCTACATATTGACAGAGGAGATGAGTTTGCTAATGTACATGCTGCTGATGAAATCAAAGAGTAAAAGGAGCTGAATAATATTCAGAAGCGTTAAAAGATATCGCCAAAATCCTTAGTAACAGCAGAAACATTTGGATAGCTGTTTACAATCATAATGGTAAAGCCAGAATGAAATAGCATGGAAAGAAAAGGGTGGTCCAGAAGCATGAATTAAACTTGTTCTGTACTGGTAATGAAAACATATCATAGATTAAAGGGCACCAGTTTAGAGGGTGTCTCCTGTACTAACGTCGGATGACAAGTTTTAAGCTTCATCTCTTGGTCGTGGCAACAAGAGAGACCTAATTTAGGCGTCCTATAAACGGGCCAGATTATCCCTTGTTCCGTCTTCATCGATTGCTGGGGAGGGCGGGAGAGAGCTGTACTGTCTTGACGTCATTTCAAGGGAATTTCTTTTTCCTCTCTCCTTCTTTCTCTTCCATCTCCTTCTCACCGCTCCCTCTCTTACATCTTGATTATTCGCCTCCTCCTGATCCTCCACCTCCTCCTTGAGACTATTGTTAACCCAGGTCTTGTCATTTTGAGATTAACTCTGATTAAAGATTAATAAAGAATGGAGGAGATTGGGGCATTTTTATTCT
>NC_089745.1:69391652-69404152 GCF_040412425.1 Macrobrachium rosenbergii
TAACTGAATGGCATTATTATATATTGAGCTGAGAAAGAGAAAAATTTAATGTTCGTTTTTTATTTATTTAAAAAAAAAAAATTCAGTGGTGACTGGTGCCAAATAAGTTAAATAAGAATAAGCAAGTAACGACTGCTGCTGTAAAGGCAGTCAACGTGATCGATCAGAAGCTGACAGGTGATTTGTAGCAGCGTTGCTCAAGGAAAATTGTAAATACTGTTTAAATGCTGGAGAATGCTTGTATGAAAATTCAAGATATCACAGCAATAGAACAGATATTGCTTCGTTTCGGAGAGTAAGGTTTTTTATCCCTTTAAACCAGATTAATATTGGATTGTTTTCCTTTCAGAATTCCATTGCCACAGATCATCTTTGGATTAAGCACTTTATGAATAAACACGAATATATACTACATACTGCCGTTTTATATGCTGTTAAAACTATATTTTTTTTTTTGCCTGTTTCTGAGGCTTATTTTACAGATAAATTTGTTTTGGTTGGGTTTATAAGTGATACCTTTGGGATGATAAGTGATACCTTCTTGAACAGATGTTGTTATTGGCTGCCGTAGAGCAAGAGCCCGTGCCAGCACAAGGCTGGCTCAATCTAAAACGAACGAGTACGTACTGTATAGTTCAGGCGAGAAATTTCTAAAATTCACGACAGTGTCTGTTCTTTGTTTAAAGCTGACTTGTTTTCCATGTAAAGCCCCTTTTATATACTTTTCTTGACACGAATTAGTTTCTGGGTAACAGTTTGCTTATGAACCCATTGCAACGTGCTTTTTAAATTCAGTATAAAACATTTTTTAGTCCTCAGCGTGTTTTCTTAAACTTTATGGTAATAATTATAATTAAGTATTTGCTCAGTTTCTTTTTAGAACGTCTGAGTGAAAACAAGATTTAGATGTGTGCTCTTGCAAGCAGGTAACGTCGTTCAAGCAGGAAAAATGAAACTCCACCTGTTTATTAGGTATCACAAGGCCTCTAGTTTACGTCACCAGCAACTTCTAAACTTTCATTTTGTCTGCAGAAAAGACCTCGCCGTGGGGATATTTTTGGTAGCATGGTGGTGTGTGTAGAATGGAACATTTATATAAATCTGCCTGGGTGGCGTTTTTATGTTCTTCCATTTAATACTCTTGAGAAAAACTGAATTTCGTTCGCGTGAAGTCTTTGTGTGTGTGTGTTTATTCTTTGCCTTGTTACTCAGTTAAATATTTTCTGTTTTGGGTATCTGGGTTGCTATCGGTGATGAAATCTCTCTCTCTCTCTCTCCCTCTCTTAATCTACTTCCGAATGTCCAGTTTTCCTGAAATGAACTCTGGGAGGTTCTCACCTATCTGTTACAAATTCTTAGCTGGCTAAGAAGCCGAGTTCATGTAGGCTATAGCGCTTTAACTTCGTAGAAATAACAGACTGCGCCGATATTGCCTAGTAAAAAGAATCTTCGCGTAGGAAACTTAATCCCACTTCGACTTAACTCACTGCTATCTTACCAACTTTGATCTGACTTCCTAAGAAAAATCACGAGAAATAGTTCTCTCTCTCTCTCTCTCTCTCTCTCTCTCTCTCTCTCTCTCTCTCTCTCTCTCTCTCTCTCTCTCTCAGATATCTATGTGAACTTGAGAGTTTAGTCATTCCTAGTTTTTTTGTCTTGTTTTGTGTGATAAACTTGTTATAGAAATAATTACATTGTTACTTCCATTTTAAAAGCTGCATTATATCAGTGCTTACAATAAAGTCGCTATTGGAGTTTAGTGAATGGCATTAAAATTCCTATGAGTTTTCCTGTTCTACTTTTTCTTCGGAGAGCTATTTCCCTGAAATCCCAAAATCTTTAGAAAGTTATGTATGGAATAAATTTAGCATGAAGGGCTCTTTTTTGATATGCTTCTATTCAGCAAGTTATGGGTGTTCCTCTACCTTATCTCCCTACTCCTGATTTAGAATTCTAAGCCTCAGGCACCATTAAAGCTGATTTTAGACTCTCTCTCTCTCTCTCTCTCTCTCTCTCTCTCTCTCTCTCTCTCTCTCTCTCTCTCTCTCTCTCTCTCTCTCAATGGAAAGAAAAACATGATATAAACTGCCCCTGATCCACAACATTTATTATTACGTCTCTCGCGCACAATCTTTAAAGGTTTTTTCTTCTGTGAGAACTTTTCATCCTTATAATTTCGTTGTAAAACGGGACTTGGAATCCTAAACCTGAGCGGTTGAAATTGAAGCACAAGGCAAGAAACGTGTATGTAAGGGACTACTGAGGTTAGGGTTTCCAATTGTGTCATGTGATATTTGAAATATCACAGGCGGAAGGATCGCAGTACCCAGTGAATCTGCAAATTGT
Source organism: Macrobrachium rosenbergii (assembly GCF_040412425.1). Lineage (NCBI taxonomy): Eukaryota > Metazoa > Arthropoda > Malacostraca > Decapoda > Palaemonidae > Macrobrachium > Macrobrachium rosenbergii. The sequence goes on from NC_089745.1 coordinate 69,393,999, forward strand.
ATTTTCATTTAAAAAATTCCGCGTGAGTTAGGACATTGGAAAATAGAAGCAACTTATTCTGAAAATATGTGTTCCCCTCAAAAGAAAGCAAAAAAAAAAAAAACTAAATAAGTAAATAAATAAAAGTAAATAAACCGCTATATTTAAGGGGGGGGCAATTTTATTTTACTCGACGCTCATGGGTATTATTTCGCATGTGGTTGCACAAGTCATTTACCATAGCAGGTAAAATGGGAAGAATTGAAGTTTAAAAGGGTACCTCTTACCTTAATAAGATGATTAATTTAATATAATTAAATTTGATATCAACATGTTTATTTGCGTTAGGGAAATTTTGCAGGAGACGCGTCATAATTATTTAGTCGGTCACTCATCCATCAGCCCTTCCATCTTGCTATTGTGCTCAAATTCAGTTGTAACCTTGACTTAGTCTTCATTTGTTCTAGTTCAAGACCAAAGATATTTGTATTTTTCCAGAAAACTTTTGTGCGTTCCTTTACTGTGTTTGAATGATGTTTCAGCAGCAGTTCGACTTGTAGGCAACATTAATCGATCTAGTTCAGGGTCACACTGGCATATAGAGTTGATTTTGAAGTTGTGATTTCGTCATTCAAAGGGGTTAGAAGGGGGATTCCTGCTGGCTGGCAAGATTTCTAGTCGTGGAATGCAGAAAGGTATTTCTATCTGTAGAAGTACATCCGCGAGTATAACATACGTTTTCATGCCTGTGAGGGTCCTCAAAAGGTGGAATTCTCTGCTTTTCTAGTTTCCAAATGTTTCCTCAACTAAATGATGGACTCATCCTTTCTTTTAATATTAGACTTCATCCGTTTTTCCTTTCCCCTTTCTTTAAGGATTTAGGCTTTATAGTGGTTCTCTGCCAGTCGATAGTCTTTTCACAGTACTTGAAAGTACCTACCAATTAACACTCAGTAGCATAAGCTAGGTGTTGTATCGTTTTTTCTTTATCCATATTTCCCACATTAAATTCTTCTTTTATTTTCAGACTTCTTACATAAGTTTTCTATAACAAACTCTTGACCCTTACAACCTTTAATTGCTGAAACCCTACTACCTTTCACGTATCAGTCCTTTTATGAGTATATATATATATATATATATATATATATATATATATATATATATATATATATATATATATATATATATATATATATATATATATATATATATGTGTGTGTGTGTGTGTGTGTGTGTGTGTGTGTGTGTTTTCTTGCTTCCAGGTGTACATTTCATTTGTCATAAAAACATTACATATTTCCCAGTTACTTCAGTTGAGAAAATTTTGAAAGCCATGTAAAAATGTACACTTATTCGGAGATTGAGAACTTGAGGCACCTTGATAAAATGATATGTCACGTTCAAGAAAAATGTCCTTTAGGAATATCGTCTTTAACTTTTTACGATTTTAACACTACTTAAACATTATCTAACTTCTTTGACGTTTTTGCAGACCAGTGATATCGTCAAGGATGTAAGTGGTGAATCGTGTTCGAGAACCACTCGCTCGCCTTTGTTGGCAGCCTCCAGTCTCTCATTTCTCTCTTTGCACTCTCGTCACTGGGATTACTCCTCGTGCAGCTCCAAATGTTGTGGCACGCCTCGCCTTATGAGGATCGCAAATCAATTTAGATCCTCGGTACCTCTGGTTATCTTTGTGTTCAGAACTGGCTGTATCCTTTGAATTAGAAATATTTACATGAGATAGATTTTACATGAAATACCAATATTTTTCAGCATTTTTGTATCCACTCTGTAAATATGTAGATATTAATAGGTAGCTGTTATGAGCTTTCAAGAAAACCCAGTCATTATAAACAAGCAATGTTACAAGAACAATATTAATCGCTTCCTTCTTTTGTATAAAGAAAAGACTTAATTGCCACTTAAAGGTCATTCGAAAATATTTAACGTGATATTTTCTTAATCATGTTAGTGAAATTTCCGCTGGCAAAGAAACACCCACCTTCAGCGACCTTTCGTGAAATTATTAAAGTAGTTTATTCTCACCTAGTAAATGGTAATATGAAGAATCTATCATCATTCGATTTTCTTACTCCCGAAGAGATTGCCTAATGGCACCAGAATAAGAATTTGTCAGGGTGTCTTGTAAGTGTTTCCCAATTTATTCATAAGCCTATAAATAAATTTAAGAAATCCAGAGCAGAAATCTCTCGATGACTTTGTGTTCTTTTGAATGATAAGTTATCAGTTATTTTTATTAAACTTATGTTTAGTTTTTTTTGTGTTCTCTCTCTCTTTTACTTACATTCATCTGGCAATAACGCATAAATAGATTGGCAGAATTTTTGATGAATAAGTTATTTGGAATTATCTATTGCCAAAAAACAAATTTCGGGCTTCGACGACCGCAGTCGTAGCGATTCCGTATTACGTAAGCAAATCAGTAAACCAACCATGAATACTCGTCAATTTTGAATTTTTCTTTAATTTTCGAGCTGAACCAGAAAGCCCATAGGATGAAATCCAGTCCCGCGAGAGCATAAAAATGTTCGATAGTGATCGCTATTGCTCGTATTGGGGGATCAGGTGAAATTATAATCTGGTAGAAGACAGATATATCCCATAAACACCTCATTTGTAGGACCGCCAGTAATTGAGAAAGGGTCTCGTGTCCGTTCCCGCCAACATTATCTAGGAAATAGTCGACGAAGAAGAGGGAAAAAGTGACTCAAATTTTAGAGGGGATGATATATGTTTTTGACTCAAATAAAATGCTCACTTGGGGATTATGATAAAATCTCTCGTGCAGTGGAGAGAGTGATCTGCCTAAATAAGTGCTCTTTTCAGTCATATATATATATATATATATATATATATATATATATATATATATATATATATATATATATATATATATATATATATATATATATATATATATATATATATATATATATATATATATATATTTTCTCTATTTTATGTAATGCACTTGAATTTGAATTTAGAAGTCTTTCAGGACTTTCGCTTTCTTAGATTCGACGCGGCATCTTTTAAGGACAACGGTGGGGATTCCATTTCCATTGATTCAAACCAGCTCTGTCATGTTAAGAAAGTTAGAAATTTTAGCTGATTTACAGAGCTGAATTTATTTCAAGCGAATATTCGAAATACTTGTCAAAAAAAAAAAAAAAAAAACTTTAAATAAGAATAAGAGAGGAGTCCTTGTTCTAAACCTCTTCTACACACACACACACACACACACACACACACACACACACACACACACACACACACACACACACACACACACACACACACACCATAAGCCTAACTCTACGAAGTACATATAGTATATAGTATAACCATTTGCATTTGACTGCATATGAATCAAAGCAGTGGCTGTGCACCTGAGAAATTCCTTGTGAATATTGCTATTTTTAAAATTTCAGATTCTTGTTTGATCATTTCTGAGTTCATGCCATCATTATATATTTCTTTTATCCCGATGAAGTTTGCAGTCTCAACAAGCTTACCCATGCCCTGGTGATAGCTGTTGCGTTGAAGGGATTTCCTTTAGTTCTAACTTTGGAGAAAAGTTGTCAAATAATGGATGTTTATAACATTTGAAGGGATAACAGATGGATATCTGTATGTATGTATGTACGTAGTGAATTAAGGGAGGAGGCCCAAAAGATAGAAAGTAAGTGGAAAGCCTGGACTGTACAGACACTCCAACTTCGGGCCTTTCATTTAGTTCTTTATGCATTATTTTTCACCCTTTCCCCGTTTAAAGGTGTCCTTTGAAGTGATGAAATTATTCTATGGTTTTTAGGAAAGAAAACCAATTCAGAGCGAAGCGAAGAATATATCATTCTGAACTGTTCTCACCTTTTACATATTCACACACAACAGCTTTGTTATATGTCAGTCTTAAAGGGGAGGAACACAAGCAAACTGATTTTTTCTCTTTGCATTTTCATAAAGTAGTGAAGAGAGGTAGAGAGAGATAGAGAGAGACAGAGATAGCAAACATATATCCGACACTTGCTATATTCTGGAACGAAGGTTTAAAAAATGGAAAAAATACCTGCTAACTTATTAACTAACGTTACCAAGACTTTTTTTCCCATCGACGTATTTTTTTGGAGATGCTGTTGGAACCATCAAAAGAAGGTGAAACCGGTATGTACAGTTTTTCACGTAACAAAATCAGAAAAGAACAATTTACTTTATGTCAGCCAGTTTAGAATTTACCTGGGGTACTTTTACAGTAACCTAGGTTAGTCATCAGTGTAAGAGGCACTTTGATGAATATGTCTGCGTATAAATAAATCTTGGTTCTAATGTTTTCCTTTGTTTAGGGACTTCATTATTGTAACGTTATTTCTTACCACCTCTAGCATTTAGGGTCTTGACAGGGGTGATAATGTCGATTAAGAAGTTGTTTTATGCCTAGTCAAACAAGGAATTAAACAGAAAAGTTTGTACTCTGCATGCCATTTCGTTGGTTCAACAGCCGTAAAAGAAAATGAGTTGAAGAAACCGTACAGGAAAATTTCCTAGTACAGTCGTGTATAGAACTATAGCATAGTTCTGTAGCGTTTGTGTCTTCATCTCCAATTGCAAGTACTTACGCATGCCCACTATTGAAACGCGATGAATTTCTTATACAGACCCACTAAAAGTTCGTTTGACGTGAGCCGATAGTTGTCATTTCCAAATCCCTGAACTCGTCCAACATGACTTTTCTCTCCCCATTATTTCCCTTCTCCAGGAAATGTCCTTTTCACACGTTTGATCAGCCCTCTTAATGGTAGATGTGATGAGTTAGGGTTTGGCAGCCGATTGTCTCGTGGACGCTATAACGAGCATCCACCTGGCCCTGTACACCTCTGCGGCCCTCCACTCTTCCAGAGAAGATTAAATGGAAGACAAAGGAGGACCCCGAGGAGGGGATGGAAAAGTGGACTGGGAAGAGGAAGAATTTCTTTGGCAAGAATAATGGAGGATACCTCGAAGCTTATGATAACAGGTCCCATAGAGACATCAGATGTCTTTTTGAGTTATTAGGAAGATTTTGAGAGTTTGGAGAAATACATATGGGAAAAAGAATGTTGTGGAGATTAAAGTAATGAGTATACAAGGCAGCCTTGTAGACGCAGTTCTTTGAGTCTCCGGTTTATTTTATTTTATTTTTTAAAAATTATATGGTACTTTAGTTCTTGTATTAGCGTGCCTTATTTATTTTTTTAAAATTATATGGTATATATATATATATATAAATACTTTAGTTCTTGTATTAGCGTATATATATATATATATATATATATATATATATATATATATATATATATATATATATATATATATATACATACATACTATAGTACTTTCGTTACATTTACTTATATATGACTAGTTCGTATAAAATAACTCCGTTACCGTACGTACAGTATAAAACCTCGATCAATGCATCATGTAACTAGAAAAATATAAAATAGTAAAAACTTCATTAAAATTAACAACAAAAGGCACTTTTGTTTTGTAATTTTGGTACAACGAACGTCATTAATGTATGGATATCAGTATGATGGTAATACAGCAACCCGGTGGCCTAGGATGGCGTGATACGACGAAGTTATTTTAGGTAAAGGGCTGCTCCCTGTTTTCAGTTTAGGTTAATACTGTTGCTTTGTAGCTGTTCCTTCGGCGCGCAGTCATTTTGGAAATGTGGTTGTCTGAAAACACGGAACATACATTTAGACTAGCAGAAACAAGAGATCTTGAAGGAAGCGAAGCGCAAGTTACGTGAAGATAAAAGGCATGTGGAAAAGTGACTAATGTGATAGACAGACCCATACAATACATCAGTAAAACACGATTACAATGTAAACGAAATCCTGGCGTATCTTAAAAGGTAATAGGGATCATTAATTATTAATTTCAGGTAACTTACTGAAGCATAATCCCCGACTTTAGAACAATTTTGGGGTGGGGAATGGGCAGGACCTTGAGCGTGACCTGTTTATGACCGTTGTATAAGGTCTTATTTTACCGCATTACCGCTTAAGAGGGTTATGTAGACTTTTGTACCAGTTTACTGGTAATCGCAAGTAATAATGAATACGCAGCTCTGAACATCAAACGGATTAGTAGTTTTATTCTTTTCTTTCACAAGAGACTTAACAGCTCATTTTTAAATGTAAGGAAAATATATATCCACGTATTGTTTTATCGACTAATAGTAAATTTAAGTATTGTTCATTGGTTTGCTCTGTGATATTTTGTTCTTTAATATGTAAAAGATAGGTAATTCTTTTTAAGAATGTTTACATTTTATGTTGAATGTTTGGAGCTTGTTAGACCCTGGATTGCGAGATTGTCAGGAAATTTATCAAAACCGTTGCCGTTGTACTAGAAATGTAATCCTCAGTGATTGAGAATAGGATGATTAATGTTTCTTGGTCATCTTTAGTGTTTCCATATTATGTGTTTGCGGAGCATAAATGGATGTGTATTCGAATATACACACGCGAAATATACTTCTGACATATGTCAAATGTTTCATATGTTTTTGAACACACTTGGATGCACATCAAAACACAGATATCATCCATCGGTGTATATATATATATATATATATATATATATATATATATATATATATATATATATATATATATATATATATATATATATATATATGTATATATATATATATATATATATATATATATATATATATATATATATATATATATATATATATATATATATTATATATATATACAGGGTGTCCATAAAGTCTCTTTATAATTTAAAAAAATATATTACAAAAGCCATTGATGAGATATCTTAATCACATTTGTTTTATGTACTCAGTTTTTTAATCTCATTGCATTTGTGCATTTCAAGTACCCCGTCGATGAAAGAGGTACTGTTAAATGAACCTTTTAAAAATGGCTACTCCTCAAGAAAAGACACAATGTGTGTGTCATGGTTTATTTAAGCAAAATCGGATACGCAGTCACAGTGAAACTACAGAACTAAGTATGGAAGAGATCCATTGTCGTGTCCGTCAATTCGTGCATGGTACAAGAAATTTATGGACACAGGGACAGTGCTGGATAAGGGGAGGAGTGGACGACCAAGAATATCTGAGGAAAACATCGATCATGTTAGACAAGCCTTTGATTGTTCTCCTACAAAGTCCATCCGTACTGCTGCCAGACACTTACAGACACCACGTTCAACAGTGCACAAAGTCCTACACAAGAACTTGTGGTTGTACACTTACAAAGTGCAACTCATACAGGCACTTGAGCCAAATGATAAACAAGACAAAATGAGTTTGCAAGTAACATGCTGGAACAAATTTCTGAGGATGAAATGTTCCTCATCCGAGTTTGTTTTAGTGGTGAGGCGACGTTTCATGTTTCAGGGAAACTGAACACCCATAATGTGAGAATATGTGGATCAGAACATCCCCATGTGTATTGAACAAAGATACGGGACATCACTGATTCCAAGCAAAAGAACACTGATGCCAGCACCACCATTGATGAGGCTCTGCTACAGCGAACATGGCAAGAAATTGAGTACTGTCTTGATGTGCTTTGTGCAACTAATGGTGCCCATGTAAAGGTGTATTAAATGAGGCAAAAAAAAAAAACTTAAAAATCTCTCCTCATTTTGTAATAATTTCCACATATTTGTTTTTTCATTTGCTTTTGTAATATATTTTTTAAATTTTAAAGAGACTTTATGGACACCCTGTATATATATATATATATATATATATATATATGAATGTCTTTTCCTGTAATACTACAGTGTAATATGAATATAAGAAGGCCCATAAAACACTATTTAAACGTTGAAACCACCTGTCCATATTCTACAAGTGAACAGGGGCACAGAAGCTAGTGCCCGAAATATATGGTTACAACGTTTAAATAGTGTTTTATGGTATTCAATATATATATATTATATATATAGTATTATATATATAAATATATATATATATATATATATATATATATATATATATTTATATATATATAAATATATATATATATATATATATAAATATATATATATATATATATATATATATATATATATATATATATATATATATATATATATATATATATATATATATATATAAAATTTAAAGCAGGAAAACCGTTCTGAATAATGAACGTGAATTTTCTCAAAGTATCATCATTTGAAAGTTATTCCTTAAAATCCCTTATCAGTTGGGTTCCTGGTCAGAGTCAAAGATCGACTTAGTTCTCTGCTTTCATCCAGCGTCGTACATAAAAATACTTGCCCGAGATGTGACCACGGGATATACGTGGGATGCACGAAGAGGCTGTTGAAATACACATAGATTCCCACAGGTGCGTAAGCCGTAAAACTGGTAACAAGTTATCTAATCCTGAACAATCAAATATCTGAAACCATTCAAAATTATGTACAACTTATATAGACAGCAAGGATTTTTCCATCTTAGGCAAAGTGCAGAACGACAATGACCGAACCATCTTACCTTAGAATCTATAATCATCAAAAAGACTGTACCGTCGTTAAACACAGTCGTCTTCTGTACAATTGTTTATAGCCTAGCGTGGGCAACTTTTTTTCCTTACTTTGTTTTAATGTATTTAAGTTAGTCTCACTCTTATCTTTCATATAGGTAGGTTATTTTAAGATTTTAATGAACTCCCTTTATTTTAGTGTTTGTCTATGAATATATTGTTTAGTTTAAAGTGTTTGTATTTCATAAAGAGCTGTTGTCAGAGCATACCATCACAAAATATTTTAATATTAGACTAACGTTCGCAAAATTATATTTTATAGCCTTGAAAATGCGACTTTGGATGTGCTGCGAAATGTCGGCATTAACAGTAAACTGATAAAGGATAATGATGCCTTTCCTTACTACTTCCTTTGTGGTGTGTAAATTGAGCGCCAGTTTCGGCCCTTATATGTATATATCTATCTATCTGTCTATCTATCTATCATATATGTATTATATATGTATTATATATATATAATATATATATATATATATATATATGTATATATTATATATTTGTTTATATATATATATATATATATATATATATATATATATATATATATATATATAATATATATATATATATATATATATATATATATATATATATATATATATATATGTAATTATTGCATATTTGGCTGGGTTTTAATGATTAAAACGAATATTGATTGAGAGCTGCGTTATGGGCCAATACCCAGTGCCAAATATGTGAGCAAACTGTGATGAAGAATAACAACTTACCTTCTAATCACATTTAACACAAAAGGGAGGGTCGCCAGAAAGCCAACAGACTAACTTAAATTACTTTATTCCACACAATTCAAGCAAGTAGATTGAATCCTGGCTTGCCTGTAATCCAGCAAAATAAGTGCAACACTTAATGTACAGCAGCATTAACAGTTAACAAATGAGAAAGCATAAATTCTGGCTGGAATGCAACCTAGTAAAAGTGTGCAACAAGTATCTGATAGCAATTTTACAGTTAATTGGCTTTCAAGATGCAATAATAATTTCACAATGATAATGCATTACAGAGCCTTGGCCCATGTTTCTCTGGTTGTTGACTAGCAGTTCAGAAGTTGTCTTGTCGAGGTTGAAAACTTCTAAAGCAACATTCACAAGGTGATAGGTGGTAGAACACGAGGCCCAAGATAACACGTCTCTGGAAAAGATTTCCTAGATGTGAATTCATACACAAAGGATTCTCTCACTTGCAATAATTTATCACAGTGGAGGGATGTTTTACTCTATGGTACTGAGCAAGAATTTAACACAATGGAGGGATAGTTAATCTATATCAGTGATCAAAGATTAGTCAGTTACTGGACATAATTCACAGGGGAACTAGACATGCTAGACTCTCATAAGAATTTTTTGTATTGGGAGATGAAATCTTGAAAAGGAAGCTGAGAGAATCGAGAGAGAGGAAAAGAAACTTACATTTTATTGCTACTTCAGGACTTACTGGCAATCCAGTATCGTAGAGTACACGTCTAAGAGTGAACTTGATCCAGTATCCCCTCTTTGGATAATGTAGTGTGGGGCTATGCCAGTAATAAAGACTACTGTCGTAGAT
>NC_089745.1:69406652-69414152 GCF_040412425.1 Macrobrachium rosenbergii
ACCACTGCTGAATCTGTAGCAAAATCATTTTCAGTTTATATCCATGGGGTGATCTTGCACCTTTGGCCTTCGAGACTTCATAACAACAATAAGTGCATGTTTAAAGAGTTTATATCAGTGCACTCACGGAGGGGAATTATGACTTAGGCAAGAATTGGAATAACTAAGTTTTTTATGGTGAAGAGACAGAGGCTAAGTTGCCTTACTAAAGCCTGGTACCACATGAGAAGCTTGATATTGGGCTTCACCCCTTGAATAGCTATTGTGTTAACAGGGTAAATGATTATGGATTGAAGGGGCCAGAGAATTCTGTAATCTGGAAATGAGGTTTGATAAAACCAGTTTGCCCTCAAGTTTGTAACTGCCACACTGTATCCGGAATCTTGGAACGTGACGTATAAGGATGACAAGAAAGTAGAGGCTTATGAACAAGGCTACAGTTTTAGGAAAAGGAACAGAAGTCCCCACAATGAAAATCGAGAATGAAAGCATACAAGTTAAGTGGGGGTCTACTAATATGACATGTTCGTTAGACAACAGAGAGCATGTAATTAAGTGATGCAACAAAAAAAGCTGCGAGAGACCAAGAAAAATGTGGTTAGAAAGGTTAAAGGAGACAAAATTCGATATTAGCGTTTTCAGGTGATAAAAAAAAAAAAAAAAGAGTAATGGGAGGATATTCATGTCAGTATGGATGCAAGATGGTAAATAATTTGTTACAGATCATTGAAATCGGAAAGCTAGAGCAAGATATTTTTGAAAAAGCCGGAATAGAGCACATCAGTATAGAAAATGATAGAGGACAGATAATGGGGCTAATAAAAATCCAAATACCTCTCATTCCTATGTGATATCAAACGAAACTGATCGAAGGAGGTCCCAAACCCACTCTATAGACTATCAAAGTATTACCAAAAATAGAGAGAATTATGAAACTACTGTTCGAGCAAAATGCAATCTTTCACCTTATGATTATTCTTGTAAAACAGAAAAGGGAAGAGCTATAAATCTATCCGTATCTGCCTCTGGGAACACTCCTTGACACAAGAAACAAAGCTGAAAAGAATGAAGAAGCTACATCAAGAAATCAGGTAGAAGGAAAGAAACAGCAGTCTGAAGGTGCATGCACTAACAAGGAAAAGATTAGAAAACTCAGTGACAAATTCATTACATCCCCTTTACCACCATTGAAGATAATTAACGAATTCGTAAACCCAGATGATGTTGCTAGTAGTCTTGGGGAACATTTCTCAGAGATCTCAAAACCCAAGCACTACCCACCAAACTTAAGGTCATGTGATTCTGAAGTAGAAATTCAGTTGCAATCTTATAACAGTTCAGAAGATTACAATGCCACTTGCACAATGAAAAAGCTACAACATGCCCTGTCGACTACCACAGAAGAATCTGCCCCAGGAGAAGATAACATCTTTCATAGTATGATAGAGTATGATAGAACACCTTTTTGGTGAAGTTAAGGCATTTTTGTTAGAGAATTTCAGGAAAATATGGGAAAATGGAATAGCTGGAAAACTTCGCTTATAAACTCCTGGAGAAATGAAATTATTGTCTGATATGGTTTCTGAAAAAAAAAAAATAAATAACGATCTCTGAAACTCAGTTTGGCCTTAGGAAGACCACAAGTTCCCTAGATCCCCTTCCTCGTCTCTCAGATCAGATACAGCAGGGATTTGCAAAGAAAAGGCAAATGATTGGTGTATTTTTGTATATGAAAAAAGCAGATGACACCACGTGGCGGTTGGTCATTATTCAACAACTTTATACGTAAGGCGTAAAAGGCAACACGTTAAAATTTATCAAGGCTTTCTTAACAGAAAGATACATGCGATTTAAAGTAGGAAATAGAATAGCACCTTCATACAAACAATAAGAAGGGATACCCCAAAGAAGTGTACTTAACGTCACTTGTTTTTCTGTGGCAATTAACAGGATCATAAAAGCGGCCCCTGCTCCTGTTAGGAGATTGCTTATTATTGATGAATTTTGCTATCTAATGAAGTGCTCTTGATCAACAAATAGCAAGTTGCTTATTCACGGAGCCATTGATTTAATCACAGAATAGGCCTCTGAAAATGATTTCAAGTTTTCTGATTCCAAAACTAGCAATTTGTTTCAGCAGGAGAAGAACGCAGGTGCCAACTTCTCTGATGTTGAACGGGAGAATCCTTCCACATGAAGATGAAGTGAAATTTCTGGGAGTAATATTAAACAGGAAAGTAACTTGGGTTTCACATGCAAACTGTTTAAAGGATAAAATTAAAAAGTCTCTAGATATCCTAAAAGTTGTATCTAGTTTTCATTGGGGAGCAGATAAAAAAATGTCTTTTAAAACTATATAATGTATTATATGTACATCTAAATTTACTTGAGTGCTTATGAAAAGCAACTCGGAAAGCTAGATGTCATCCATAACATGTTGACATATATGCTCCGGAGTTTTCAGAATTTCTCCCGAGGAAAGCATGTACATGAATACTGATCAGCTTCTGCTAAACCAAAGAAGAGAACTTGCTCCTCGATTTATAAATATATTGAAAAACTAATCTGATAATACATACTTGGAGAATGTAACTCAGATAAATTTAACATCTGCAATTCAAACCCCTCCAAGTTCATATCAGTGAAGAGTGGATGAAAATTCACTGAAATGGCAAACGAGTATGGAAATTGAATATCCAGACATTCCAGCATGGATGATTCAAGAACCGAAAATCTGCCTGAAAATAGCAAGTAAAAAAAATCTGTCTGCGGCGGTTGTAAAATCCCAAGTTTTAGCTCATGATGAGAGCCATAGACTCCATTATGATCTGCTCAGATGAATCAAAGACCTAGGATGGAGTCAGTATTGCATTTATACAGAATAGAATGAGGAATCCCAAGTAGCCAAATTCTCTGACAGTGCCTCAGTCTTAACTGCTGAATAGACAGCTGTTCTCAAATCTTTAGAATTTGCAGATACAACTAATGGGGATACTTACTATTCATTCACTCCTAGTGCTCTGTCATCCATTAAACGGTTTAGTCCCTCTCAGCTCGTGTTGGTATCCAAGGAAATGAAGCCGATAATCATGTCAAATATGCAACGAAATCGGATAGAAATGGTGAAAGAGATGAAGCCAATTTTCAATGAAGAACTTGAAATATCGGAAGATCCTTCCCTTGATTGACTCTAGATCTTCATCCTACCATAGCAGTCGTGGGTTTGAGACAAGGCTCTGTAGATTACGGATGCTTCATACATATGTGACCCAGGTTCCTGTTGCAGGGTGACAGTCCACCAATGTATGATCCTTGTGATACCCACCCTTACTGTGCAGCACATATTGATGGACTGTTCCAAGTTTGAGGAAAGAGGGTGACGCCATATCCCAGGTGCTGTAGAGTAAATTTCAAATATCATAAATATTGGAATATTTATGATATTTAGTTGTAGTAAAGTTAATTTATTGTCTTTAAATAATATTTTACTTTCTTAATATTTATCTTTAATTGTAATTCCCCCATGTGTATTATGGTACTGGGCAACCTAACGGTTCTAGTGCCAGGTCATTAGACCAAACATTCATAAATTAAATCAAACAATAAAATTTTGGTCGTAAAAGCAAACGATTCTAGTTTATGCCTTTTGTTTTAGAGTAGGGTATTTGTTTCCTATTAACATTACTTCCACATAGTGCTTTTAATTTTCCATGATGAATAAAGAGATTAATAGACGAACAGACTGATAAATAGACAAACAGGGAGAGACAGGAACAGCATGGCTACAAGGTGGAGAGAAAGAGGGAGCGAGAGATGAAGAGTGAGTAAAGAGAAAAAGCAGAGAAACTTCATCCAGCCTTTGACAATCGGTCTAGGACCGTTCAGCCCGTAACTGGCAATGAAGGATAATATATGCTCGCAGAAACAAAAGTTTTGAAGGAAAATGGTTTTAACTTAAAACTTACATATAGTTCGCTACGTATTAATTCTACACAACTTGATACTATTGGTACTGCCTGGATTTTACCTTGTAATGCATGAATCAGACAGTAGAGGATTCTTCCTTGAAAGGATACATTAAGATCTTAGATAAGGCTAGCCCCTGTAGCTGTAGTTAAGCTTATGTACCGTTTCATTTCTTTCTGCTTAGTGAAAATTTGCTATAAAATTATAATACATGGACTTCATTGGAAAACGAATTTATCCTTTACAGCGACGTTTCCTGACATATGATTAAGAATGTTCAATATACCCTCATGCCTTTCTCAGGAAAGAACAGGAAAAGAGGATTAAGAGTTCTAATGTCAGCATAGAGCTAGATGAATGAGAAAGTTGTGTCAAAGCAAGTTTGTGAAACTGCAAGGCACAAAAATAATCAAATAGGACTATTTAGAATCTTATGGTTGCAATGTAAGCAATATCAGTATTATGAAATATTTTTAACATTTGAACCTAGGTTTGATGAGAACTTTTTATTTTGTCAAACGCTTTGTCACTGGGTGAATGAAGATTTTGGATATGTTTTGTTACTGTTTTTCTGAAATTTAGCTGTGTAATATCTTCCTACTGTTGTGGTATATATGATAGATTTCACTCTTGTGACACAGACTATGTCCTTATTTTATAAAATAATTATATTTTTGCATTCAAATAAAAGATAAATATGCAGCATGTTAGGTTGCCAATTAGTGAATTTTGAACGAAATCCTGTGCAGTCATGTCGGATCACTTATGAGCATGGCTGTACAAGGAGAGGCTAGTCGTGATGAGATAATTGAAAAGCTTATTGCTAGTTTCATTTTTCGAAAAGTTCTTACCATAACTTAGCTTATGTTTCTGCTGAGGGCATACGGAGTTTGTTTACGTTAAGCTGTGTGTGCGCGAGTGTGTAATATTTTAATACTTCGTGGGTCCTTATTTCATTACAACAGTAAATGCTGATTAATGAATGTGAAATCAAAAGAATGTATAAATTTATGTTAACAATCTTACTTATCATCCCATATTTGAACAGTGCATAAAAATCAAGTCTCTCAGCACATGTGAACGATTGAAGGAGTATTTTTCAAATGTGACAAACAAGATCACTGAAAAATGGAACTCTGAACAAGTGTTAGCACATTTACGCGCGACCCAAGACGAATTTCTTGAAGATGTTTATGATGCCTTTCTCCGTGAAGTTCTTGAAATATCACTCTTTAAATCTAAATGGGTGTCCCGCAGTAATTCCTCTGCAATGATCTATACTGCAGATCCCGAGTAAACTTTCTTGGATGAATCATGACCCTATTAAAAGATCATTTTTGTTTAAGGGAGCTTTCAGTTTCCCCCAAGTCTTGAGACATCTTTTGGTCCAGAGGTGTGTTATATTACAAAAGTTATCTCCACTGGTGTGGTTAAGTACACAACATTTTCGTTATCTCTCTCTCTCTCTCTCTCTCTCTCTCTCTCTCTCTCTCTCTCTCTCTCTCTCTCTCTCTCTCTCTCTCTCCATTATGCAAAAGTTATAATTAACTTTTTTCAATTTATGCATTATGCATTTCCTTTAAACAAGGAAATGTTCTCATTATGCAAAATGATGATTAACTTTTTCAATTTATGTATATGCATTTCCTTTATTATTGTTTATCACTATGATGATTATTATTAATTATTATTATTATCATTATTATTATCATTATTATTGTTATTTATTATTATTATTATTATTCAGTTAAAATATCATGGGATTTTATTTTATTTGTTGATTGCTGACGGGCGAGAAACGCCTGGATACTTCTTATTATATTGTGTAACAAGAAAAAATAATGTTTCGTGTATGCTGTGTGGCCTTCATGCATCCACTAAGACCACATAGCTTTCACGATTGAACTGCACGGTAATCTTATAAGCTTGTAATAGCACGTTATTTTCTTATGTGTGTGTGTGTATATATACATATATATATATATATATATATATATATATATATATATATATATATATATATATATATATATATATAATAATCAGCATATAACAAATAAAAAAATACATTTCAATGGCATGATGAACAATTATGCCAAGAAATATGCAGGGTAAAAGATCCTTAAGAAATAGAGCATTGAAGATTTACCGGGTAAAAATATAAATAACTTAAAAGCTTTCTAGAAATTCTCGTTTCCATTTCAAGAGAAAAAAAGAAAGGAACAGGGAAATCTGTAAAACTGAAAAGCTGGTTTTATATCTTACCAAGAATCTTCAGTACTGTACCTTTCAAGGATCTCTTTATTCTGTATCATTGATATTTATAATAACAAATCAAGTAATAGCATACCTTTACTAAAGATTATATATGTATATATATATATATATATATATATATATATATATATTTAATATATATATATATATTATATATATATTTAAATATATATTATTTATATATATATATATTTATATATATATATATATAATTTATATATATATATATATAAATATTTACAAATATATTTTTATATAGAGGTATATAAATATAAATACATTTGTATACATGCATATATATACATATGAGTGATATATATATATATATATATATATATATATATATATATATATATATATATATATATATATATTACTCTTCCTGAAAGGAAACACTTACCTAAAAACTGCAATCGGCACCTCGAAGTTCAGCTGGGGAAAATATCTCTCTCTCTCTCTCTCTCTCTCTCTCTCTCTCTCTCTCTCCATGGGTATTTAAATCAAGTCCTAATCGTACAGAAATATAATTTATTTGTTAAGTCTAACATAATATTGTTTAGATAGGGTAAGCAAGAAACGGGGTGTCTAACCTTAATTCCAAACAGAATAAAAATGAAAGGGAGAACTCAAAGCTACGTTCCCCATCACTGTTACTGATTACATCATCTCAAACCCAACATGTCCAACAGTCAGTTATGACAGATGCCAAACAGTCTTTACACTGTCTCCCATGACTGTGGCTTCTAACCACGATCCAGCTGTTAAAATCAAAAGGAAAACGCATTATAAAATACATAGGAAAATATGGGGCAGTCCCCCTAGCACTGAAACGAAAGTCATTCATCAAAGAAAATGGGGAGTAATAGAAAATGTTAAAAACATCAAATGGAAAGGTGAAATATATGTTGGGCATGAAATGTTAATCGGCTTACTCTTCAGCTATAACCAAAACGCCCGCAAGAACAGTGTCTATCACACCAGATGGTACGTGCCTCATTAATCACATTTTCAAAAAATTCACCAACTTTGACTTACTTGCCCCTCCCATCCGTACAAACATACGCATGCACGTTTCCATGTCACAGGTACAAAACCGATTTCAACCGGCCAAAAATGTTCCATAGCTCAACCACGGGAATTTTCCATCATGCAAAGAGATCCTGTCTCTAAGCGCCTATCGGAACATGTTCAGGTCGCCGGACGAAAGAACGCTGAATCCACTTGCGATCATATGCGAACGGAATCTTCTTGGTTTCC